>NC_081186.1:134868099-134986605 GCF_029867415.1 Vicia villosa | reverse complement strand
AATAAAAGGATACTGATCCTGTGTGGAAATTTATGAGGGAGTATGGTGTGCACGCGTGATCTGGAGCGTTGAATGAGTCATAAATGAGATCAGATGGTCCAGATGGTGAGGCACGTGGTAAAAGCTACACCTGCAAAGCACAGAATCAGAGGACAATTTAAAAAAAAACGCGCGCGTCTGAACCAATGAGGTGGGGACACCTCATCATCTTCAACCTCTCGCCAGGGCCTTTTACAGCGTTTTTATGAAAAAAGCGCTATAGTAAGTGAACCTCAAACCTGCAAAATAGCGAATAGGGGTAAACATGCAAAGATTTTTGGCGCGATGGTTCCATTCGTTTCGTCTTGTTCATGCGAATCTAATGGTGCTAATCAGAACTTCTAATTTTGCCTAATTTGGAAAGCCCAAAATTTGAAGCTATGAACCCTAAAATGGTAGTTTCGTTTATATGTGTCCAAACTTCAATTAAGTTTCCAGAAATGATCTACACCTCAAACCAAACTCAATAGTATGTCTACATCTTGTTAAACGTGTGTGAATAACCAGATACGAATTGATTTTAGTTTGAACAAATTTTGACCTGTGTAGCTCGATTCAGTGAGCTTCAAGGCTTGTAATTGATTGAGATAGTTTCAGTGATGTTTAAGGAAGGTATATGAATGCTTAGTTTGTATTGAAATGGACTGAAATTACAAATTCGAATTTGAGTTTTTCTTTGAATTTTTTTGAAGTGATTACAAGTGTTATATGCTATGCTATGCTTCTGGTCTTGCCTCCCTTTTTGTTACTGAACTGAGATAGCTTATTTATAAGCATTAGAGTGCTTAGAAACTAAGCCAAGAGCATTGATGAGTTTTTTGGAATCTTGACTTTTTCAACATTGGTAGCTTTGTCTTTAAGCCACCATGGCTTGATTTTCCTCTTCTCCTCTGCTGTACTTTGCTTTGGGACAGAGTTGAATGAGTCACATTGATGAGTCATGCTTGGAATGCAAGCTATCATTTATCCATGCATTTCTTTTTTAATTTAATCTTAAAATAAGAAAAAATCAAACAAACATGGATGAAAAATGTTATGGGCTTAGTCTTGGTCGTGGGAGGCCCATATCATTATGGAAATGATGTTTGAATGCTGAAAACTTGGCCCCATTTGGAAAAAATACATTTTTGAGCAATGTTGATTTCATGCATTTTCCCAAAATTTAGCCAACTTCAACAAGGTGTAAATCCCTCAATTTTTGTCATATGAAGGAGATCTTGCACTTTTTGGAAACCTCAAAGATTCCTCTAACCAATGTCTTTGGTCTCATGTCAAAATGATTTTTGAAGCTCCTTGTGTGTCCTTTTGAAAAAAAGTGTCTTTTTGTTGACTTTGAAAATGACCTGTAATGTCTTTGGTCATATTTTTCAAATGGTGAATCCAATGACCATGGGATCAATGGCATTTGAAATATAATTGAATTTCCTTCAAAACAAGCTTTGGTTTGAATTTTTTGGATGAAGGATGAGAGAGTTATGATCAGTCAAAGTTGAGTTGACTTTTCAGGCAAAAACCCTAATTTTGAATCTTAGGGTTTTGTTGATTTTTGATCTTTCCTTGATGAATTATGATCATCCAATGATCAAATGATGAATCCTTTGACAAAATATGGACTTTGACAAAAAATTTCATTTTTGACTGTCTGTTGACTTTTTTGGTCAAACGGGTCGTCTGTTGACTGTTTGAGCTGCTGACGGTGCGTCTGAGTGAATTGAAGTTTGAAAATTTGTATGATGGTACTTTGAGATATATGGATGTGTATGAAATCCATTTGAGCTCTCAAAAACTTGTTGCTCCTGTAAAAACAAGAAAAACCCTGATTAGGGACTGTTTGTGTAGGAGACAGTTAAGCGTACCTGATTTTTGTGCAGTGCTGAGTTTCTGCTAATCGCGTGATATTCAGAAGACCTCTAACACAAAAATCTTGGAAATTTGAATTGTGTAAGATTGATTTGATTGATGGTACAAAACACTGAGAATTGTACTGCCAGCAGTTTGGCTGTCAACTGACTGTTCAGGTATTGATGTAGCAGTTAGAGTGAAAAATCAACAGTCAGGGTTAATTTTCTTTTTTGTTGTTTTTGTTTTTGTTTTATGTGAAAAATGAAAGTTTATTTACATGACTTGTTAGAAAAACACAGACATAATAAATAACTAATATTTACGGTATGCGGGCAAAATTACCGATAATAACCCTGAAAATCATTTAATGCACAGAAATAGGAATATTTGACTGGCAGAAAACACACAAAATATTATCTTAGTAACTAAGCAATATTATGACAAATAGTACAACATTTAATACTGACAGTACAAATATCACATACTATATTGAACAGTACGACGAATAAACGGTACATTTAAGAAATAAGAAATACGGCAAATTTTAAGAATGACGATTAATGACCCATGCTATGAACAATAACATGTAGATGATTGGGAGCATAACCATTGCAGGTCCACACTCCTCAGGACTGTGCAGGCAGAAGAAAGTCATGATCACCGTAGCAATGGTGATGACTGTAAGAAACAGTGTCTCTATCCACTTTGCCATTCTTGTTAGGGAAGAAGAGAAAATGGATTATGAAGTGGAAATTTGAGAAATGAATTAGAATTTGATGTGAGATTTTATGGAAGAATGAGAAGTATTTATAGAATGGAAAGAAGGAAAGAGACGTTGGGGAATGATGTGATTCCGTACAAAAGGAAAATTTGAGTGGAAGTAAGATTTGAAAGAAAGTGTATGATAGTGTTGGAAAAAGAGAGATTTGATTTTTGAAAAAAGAGATTTGAAAAGATTTTTGCAAATAATGGAATATAGTACAAAAATTAGTGGGAAACAAAAGATAATAATAATCTACTTGTTACCAGTACAGTCTGAGTTTCCTGATTCTGCGCCTGCAAAAAGATTTAACTCTGTACCAATTGTGTCAGTACCATTTATCTGTAAATAAATAAATAGCATGTGTGAAGTAATAAACAGTATTTGGCGTTTGCGTAAGAATAAATTCAACTGCAAGCCAAATTACTGTATAAGAAAAATTCTAAAAACTAAGTATTTCATATGTCAGGATATTTGTTGAAATAAAAATCCATGATTATATGAGACCCTTAATTTTCAGATTGGAGTTTTCTTGAAAAATATGTGGGCAAATTTTGGGGTATAACAGACACCTCGAGACTGTTAGACACACAGATACCTCATCAGTGTAGAGAAGGAATAGTGGTTACCAGTTGCACATGGTTAGCTTGAACCATTCAAGTAACTGACAAAAGTATCACATTTTCTTCATGATGTAAAAGTATTTTTAACCAAGAAAATTTTCTTGACAAACGAAGTTACCCCCCCTATCTAAGATAGTCTGAGCTTCCCCAATGGAATAAGCTTGAAATGATGAATGGAAAATATAAGACTCATCTTCATATCTTCAAGAGCCGTACCCTCTGTTCAACAATCCTGCTGAACACACTCACTATAGCAAATTTGTTGCTTACACTAAATACTTACACCAGAAGTAGAATGTCATAACATTGGGTCTGACATTTGTACTACTAGTATTCTCCACAAATTTCATCTCTTTTTTTTCAACAGACCTTTGCCTAAGACATTATCTCCTTCAGAAACGATCAACAGATGACCTCTTGATACTAGAAGCACACACAAAGAGGTTGCCACAATCTTAACAAATATAACTGCCACTCCTTGAATTTTGTTGAGCATAACTCTACCATGTTTGAATCAGATCATGGTCTGCTTAAGACACTTCGAAATCCTTCTTGATAAGGTGTTTTTCAATCTCACACCTTGATTAACATACTCCTTGAACATAAGAGATTCTCTGATTATCCTTAGCTGTGTTGGTCCGATCATAGAACTTTTGTCTTCATAGTCATCTTCACTAAGTGAAGTCTTCATCATGAAAGTAATTTTGTATTGCCAGAACACATTACTAACATCCAGATCAGAACCTGCCCATTCTAATCCACATTATGCCTGAACTGTCACTTTAGACAATAATGTTGCTTTTTTAAACTTCTAATGTATATTCCCAGTCCTTCTTCCAGGAAATACGTACCTTGTGATGTTAGTACCACTTAAGACATAAGTTCATCTGAACTCAAACAAACTCTGACTATCCATAGAGATAACACATTCCCTGTAGAGGACTTGGAACACAAGAAACGATTTGTGTTCACGACTCGAAACAAGACTCTTTATTCTTTACCAAACATTTGTAAAGAATGACCTCAGACTTAACAATGCCTGAACACTACCCTTAAACCCTATGATTGACTTAAATAGACAATCATAACCTAGACTCTAGACACTTCTCATATCCGAAATAAGAACACGAGGGACTCAAACAAGACTCGACCAAAACAAAAAAGACTCGATAAACCTGAGCAATTTAAACAACATAACCAAAGTCTTCATCAAGAAGTGTTATTTGAGAACGAACTGCACCAGGCGGACTTGTGCATAGGTTGGAACATGCACTTAGACCATAACAAGTGATACACACCATCAATTCATGTCGTCAGATGATAATGCAAAGAATATTCTTTGCTAGTCTTTGAGAATAAACATGATTTGAGTTATGTTCTGAGGTTTTTGTGTGACTTTGTTTTTCTTTCTTCAAGATTAGTCTTTGAAAAGACATTGCAAATGGATAGAAACGAAAAAAATTATCTTTGCTGATCTTCATACTCTTAGGACATCTTTGATGTTCATCCTTGAAGTTCCCTTAATTTGGAATTGCCACAGTTTCCAAGATTAGAAACCTCAGTTTGCTTGCTACACAAGATCAAGATTGCCACACTCTGTAACTTGAAATAGAAGAAACTATGATTGTGTAACCATAAATTGATCTTCAATATACACGTCTGAGTTGTTTTATACAGACCTTGTAAATATCCAACTCCCATCAAGATATTTAACAGAATCATTATGCCACATCAGAGACTCTTGCCTTCTTCTTTGATGTGTGAAGATAATTGATAACTCATGGTTAGAAGAACTTCTTCTCAACATCCAGGTTCTAAACCTAATAAGTACTAAGTCTCCCGTCAAAGTACTTACCAGATTTTCAGTTAGAATTTGCTACTCACACTAGGTCATTATGACTGATTACCTCTTCACATTTATACTTTCTGTTCTTGGCAAATAAATAAAATAATTGAAGATCTTAAGATGTTGTAACATCAGATATGACATCATCCTTCTTGGTTCTTGGTTAACATCTTTAATGTCAAATTGACAACACTCAGGTTAGTAACAGAATAATCCAATAATCAGCAATATCCAGACACATCAAGGGATAAAGTAGTCAGTATCTCAATAACCTTTTCTTCAGACTTTCATTCTGATTTTGAGATGAAGGATGCCATGGTCTGTACCTATATAGGAGATTCCCTCAGCTAGGTTTCAGGAACAGACTTAGTCATAGTGATCGGTCACCAATTTGTATGGTGTTTTCATCAATCTCTTGGCATAAATCTCGTCAATTCGGTAACACAATGGCCCGTCTTTTATAGTTTTCGTTCTTATTTTGAAAGTTTCGTTTAAGTTGTATGTTTTGTTTTGATGCTAAGAACTCATGTTTTTAAGATGCTTTGATGCTTGTTTTTGGTAGTGATTGTGTTTCAGATTTATGCGTGTAAGTCCATGAGAAGAATGCAGGGCTGAACAAAGATGAATCGAAGAAAAAGTGAAGATTTGGTGCATACAGTGGCCTGACACGGGTACCAGTGTCACAGGACACGGCCAGTGTCAGGAAGCAGGAGAAGAAACAAAAGAATGGAGAAATCAGTGGCCTGACACGGGTACCCGTGTCACGTGACACTGCCCGTGTCAGGAAGCCTGGGGGAAAGCAAAGAAAACATGTAAAACAGTGGCCTGACACGGGTACCCGTGTCACGTGACACTGCCCGTGTCAGGAAGCCTGGGGGGAAATTTTGAAAATAACATGGACAGAGGGCCAACACGGGTGCCCGTGTCACAGGACACGGCCCGTGTTGGCAGGCGCGAGCAATTTTTCCAATTTTCTATTTTTTAGGGCTCCGAGTTCATTAAGGGTAGAGTGGACTTTTCACACGTTTTGAACTTGAATCAGCAGTACTAAAACCTAATTCTGAGAAGGATTGTGCATCTTGGATCATATTGGAGATTTTCTACGAAGGAGAGAAGAGCAATCAAGGGTTTGGAAAAGGGAGATCTTCAAGAGCGGAAGCAATTGAAGATTGAAGAAATCCTCATCTCTTGTAATGTTCACGATTACCTTTGTTGTTTTCTTCATTATTATGAGTAGCTAAACATTTTTATGGTAGGGGGATGTCCCTGAATTGCTAGTATGTAATGAATCGAATTACCGTTATTTTATGATTTTGAAGTTTTATGAGTTAAGTTTATATTCAAAGTGTCTAATGCTTTTATCTATTGGAAAATAGATTCTTGATTTACGGTTAACGTTAGGTCGGACAAACCACGTTAATGCTTTTTGAATTATAACACTATTAGTGAATCGCTTAGGAATAAGGGTTTAACTATTGTGATCATCCATTCTTGATTACATGAACATGGTTCTTGGTACAAAGTTAGGTTGTTAAGGAATTAAAACATAATTTATGTACCATATGATTTTCCGCTAAGGAATTAGGGAAAATAACTTTTAAGAATTGTTACTTACTCATACAAACGAATCTTTCATGAAATAGCGGTCATACGAATTACAAGGCGGTTCATACATCTACCCTAGCATGTTTTCTCTTATTTTATTACAAAATCTCGTTTTTAAATATTGCTTATTTCAACTTAGTTTAATCTTTAACAAACCAATCAAAACAACCCCATGTGCTTTTTGTTCAATTGAATTACTGTCAAAACTTATATTGCCACAGCAGTCCTTGTGATCGATACTTGGATAACTTCCACTTTAATAACTACATCGGTAGAAAATAGTACACTTGCTATTTTACCGGTCAAGTTTTTGGCGCCGTTGCCGGGGACTGCCAAGCTATAAGCCGAACTTTAAGTCAATTGAAATTTTGTTGCTCTGCGACCAAAATTTTATTTTTATCCGTTATTTTAATTTCATTGCAGTTTTGTATCTGTTCTAACTGTTGTCTAACTGTTTATGCGAGGTCAGACCTCAGCTAAATTTTCCTTTGACACAGAACCAGAAAGAGCTCTGCACGAGAGACGCCGCAAGGCAAGAATTGAAAGACTGGCAGCACCAAGTGCAAGTCTTAGTGTTCCACATCAGGAAAGCGACGACGAAGTGTCTGTGCATTCGGAGCACAGCGACTCTGACGTTGACAGGGAGGTAGTTCAGGAACCAGTTAACATGGCTGGAAATCAACCTCCTGCAGAGAGATTGTTAGGGGACTATGGAGGGGCAAACGCTCACCCCAACCGGATGACTATTGTTAATCAACCCGTGAATGTGGCACATTTTCAATTGCATCCATCCACCATTCGCCAGTTAGAGGGCAAGCCGTTCTCCGGAAGAATAAACGAGGATGCAAATAAGCATCTTCAGAGATTTCTCACTACGACAACTTCGTTGAAGATCGAAGGTCATTCAGAGGAAGCCAAGAGACTTGTTATGTTCCCGTTTACACTTACTGATGACGCAGAGGAGTGGTTTTACTCACTTCCGGCTGCAAGTATCACGACATGGCAAGAGATGGAAACGGCATTCCTCAATGAATATTTTCCTGCGTCGGTGTTTATCCGAAAAAGATACGATATTGTCAATTTCAAACAAAAAGAGGGGGAATCATTGGGGGATGCATATAAGAGGTTCAAAAGGTGTTTGACTGCATGTCCTACTCATAACATGGACGCTACCGAGCAGATGCAGAATTTCGTAAATGGGTTGCGACTCAAGACAAAGCAGCTTATTGATACCGCTGCTGGTGGTTCAACCAATTTTGCTACAGCCACAGTTATGAAAAGGATCATAGAGGCAATTGCTGCTAATGAGTATCTTGAATTGTATGATCGAACCATGAGCCAACCGGAGGGAAAAATTGATTTGAAGTTACCAGAACAAGTTGTGAAAATGGAAGACCAAATTGCAGCTGAAGTCGAGAGAAGACTCAAGAAGATGACTGTTGAGACTCAAACTGTGGCTCAAGTTCAACCGGCTCAGACGGTCAGTTGTGAGATTTGTAATGGTCCTCACCAAACTGTGTATTGTTTTGCAACTCCTCAACAAATTGAAGAAATCAAGTTCTTGAAGCAGAACAATCCTTATTCTAACACCTATAATCCGGGATGGAAGAATCATCCAAACTTCTCATGGAAAGATCAACAACAAGTTCCTCAAAAGGCAGAATGGGAAGTAGCTATTGAGAGATTGGCCGGACAATGTTCCCAGTTTCAAGAAGAGACAAGAAACAACCATAGGAACACAACAGCTTCAATCAAAAATCTGGAAGTTCAAGTGGGTCAGATAGCACAACATCTCACTCTACAGGCACAAGGTACTCTTCCAAGCTCAACTGTGGCAAATCCAAAAAACCAAGAAAAAATTAATGTTGTTACAACAAGAAGTCAGAAAGCGCCAGAGCCTGAAGAAGAGGAGGGGATAGATGACAACTTAGTCATAGAGGTAGATCTAGAAATTAGAGAAAATCCAAAAGAGCCTGAAGTAGTGATATCACCGGTTATGCCACTAGAAGAGAAAAATAAGAAAGAAACTAAACCGGTGGTCAAATTACCATTCCCCTCTAGAGTGGCCAAGAAGGATTCGAAAGAGAAGGATTTTGAGAAGTTTGCTGCAATGTTCAAGAAGTTAGAGATTAACTTACCTTTCTTTGAAGCACTTGAGAATATGCCTTTATACAAGAAATTTATGAAAGAGGTAATTTCTAAGAAAAGACAAGTGGGAGATGAAACAGAAATTGTGACTGAAAAGTGTGGTAGAGTCTCGCCAGCAAGGAAGATCCCCATTAAGAAGAAAGACCCTGGAGTGGTGGCAATACCGTGCACCATAAATGACAGAGTGTTCAAAAAGGTGCTAATTGATTCTGGTTCTAGTGTGAGTCTGATGCCATTGTCCATCTTCAAAAAGCTGGAGATTGGAAAAATAAGCGAGAGTGAAACAAAGTTGCAATTCGCTGATCACACTATTAAGAAGTCATATGGGATAGTCGAAGATGTAATGGTAGAGATTGATAAGTTTGTTTACCCAGTTGATTTCCACATCATGGACATTCCTGAGGATGAAGAGACTCCAATCCTTCTTGGGCGACCCTTTTTGCTTACTAGTCGCTGCAATTTGGATATTGAAAAAGGGGAACTCGTAGTTAAATCATTTGATGAGGAGGTAACACTGAAGGTGTTAGAAGTCAAAAAAGAAGCTGCTGGTAGGAATAATCAATCTAAAGTTGGTATGATCAGAAGTGAGGGAGCCAGAAGAAGTCCACACCATCCCGAAAAAGTTTCAAGTATCATCTCTAAGGTGGCCTCAGCTCATACACCTATAAAAATTCCTGCGGTAATTCAAGAAATCAAGAAGAAGAAAACAGGGGAAAGTAGAGGTGAGAAGATGAAAGTGGGTAGTAACTTGAAGAGAAAAGTGGTCCATACTTCTCGACTTCATAAGGTTGTGGTTACGGAAGTGACAAGCAACCAAGTTTGGAGGAGGAAGTACCCTCCTTAATAAAGGGTATTGGACCGTCGAGCCATGCGACGTTAAACGAAGCGCTTCGTGGGAGGCAACCCACGGTTTTAATAATGCGGTTTACTTTTTGTTTTGTTTTCAGAAGAAAAAAAAATGGGTCTCTCCGGTGAAAGCTAGGAAGCGGCAGCTGGAGTTGCAGTACCCTCTGTGAGTTCACCCTCACTATCTTGAATTTAAACATTGAGGTCAATGTTTGGTTCAAGTGTGGGGGGGTTTTATTGCATTCAGTTTTTATTTTCAGTTTATTTGCTAAGTTTTTCGTTCTGTTTTAATTAGTTTGCTTGAAGGAACATTGTGTTGCAGAAGGACGAGGATTGTGTCAAAGAGAGGTGAACCAGTACCGAGTGGATGAAAGATCCAACCCAAGCTTGCACCCGAGGCACCCCTGAAAGTTGATACAACTGAAAAAAAAAATAATTGGACGCAACTCGATGACACTGGTCTGAGATTGAAAGCTGGTACATACGAACCGGAAAAGAAGCGACATTACACAATAAGCACTCGGGATCCTGTAAGCTATGCCCAACATGGTGAGATCATAAAAAGCCAGACATTTATCATCATGAGAGAGTAGTCAGGTATGACTTTATCACTTTGAATTTGCGTAAGTTCTATTCATATGACACTACCTGATAACACACACTGAGGCACGTTTTTTTTTTGTGTTTCCCCTTGAGCCTTTTTAACCATCCCTGATTCATGTTTACCATTTGCAAACCTCTTTGAGCCTTTATCCCTTTATCCCATGACACTGAATTAGTCAGATCCATCTGACTTCCTTGATTTCAAACCATACTACCCTTTCTGGATAACAACTAGGGCAGTACACATTCTTAACCATATGTCACTGTGATAGAGACACAGTATTCAGCTCCAACAACTGCTCGATGGTTATGAATACTTATCTGGTTTCGTTGATCAGAGGAAACTCGCAGATATAGGCTCTTTATAAGTACAACACAAAGGATTAGAAAGGAATACCTTCATGAGTTTTTCTTAGTGGAACTGGGCACATGTTAATCGTGTCCTGATTAACTTAGCCAGATGTCTCCTCTTCTAGACCAGGAGTAGGTTCCAAACCAATGTTCTCACACTACATTATTTTAGCACCAGAACATCTGTTCTTCAGCTGGTAGCTGCATACCAGTTTTTAATGTCCTAACGTCTAGTAGAACATTTGTTCCTCCTTCTAGGAACACTTCAACCTTGAAGATTTCAAGGTACACATTTGCAGATAATTATGAATATCATTGATCAGTTGACATTCATCATCTATAATAAACCATGTCATTATGAATGGACTTGAGAGATTACTCAAGTATCTTTGACACTTTAATTATAGCTGTCAATTTCTGCCATACATTTTGTTGAACCTTCATAACCCTAGGGTTTCTCATAGACTATGTAGCAGAAAATAGTCATACCTCAACAGAATTCACATAATGCTTACTTTAAGTGTTAGTAGTAAGCATGACAACTACAGATTGTTTGCTGCTCAACCTTGAACAATGCTTGCTTCTGCACCAAGCAACCGACTAGACCTAACCAAAATCCTGACCTGACAAACTCATAAAAATACAGAGATTACCTTATCAATATCTTCACTCCCACATGAAGGTTTTGAAACGATTCTCCTCTGTCCATAGATACCGGTCGATTAGTTCTAAAATTCAAGTTCTTCACTCCCGCATGAAGTCTTTGGATTTAGAACTCCTTGTTCCAGCATCGCAGCTCTTAGGTCAGGTAGGTCTAATCATATAAGCCCATCCTCCACTTCAAGGGACCATACAATATGAACATTCTTTTTTCAAACACTCTTCTACTTTTACCACAACCAGAATTTATCACTTATGGATCTCATCCAGAAACATACAGGATGCTTGCTCTGATACCAATTGAAAATTCTGGAATGAAAAACTCGGATGTCAATCCCAATGTAAAGACATCTGATCTGTTATTAATGTAGCACAAGCAGAATAGAAGGACCCCCCATTATTTAATTACTCCTGGAAAAGAGTCAATGAGACCTGGGATCACACACGTTTAGTAGACATAACCAGATTATAATTTTTACATGGTTCTGTTTAGGAATAGCTAACACTTCTGAACCTGATGTTATAAACAAAGTCATAACATTCATAATTGAACAAACAATGCAGAAGATAAATAACACAGTTAATTATTAACCCAGTCCGGTCTAACTACCTACTCTAGGGGCTACCAAGCCAGGAAGAAGATTCCACTATCAGTAGTACTATTTTATGCAAACAACCTCTGCTTTACAGATAAACAACCTCTGGTTTACCTAATCACTACCCAATGCAACCTTTATCTCAGAACTCCATCCAAGACAAGAGAACCTCTGCTCACTCCCTAGTGATACCTATCTGTTACAACCCTGCAACAACTATTTACACAATTAACAATGAACACATACTTGATCTTGCTTCACAACTTCAATCAAGTTTACAATACTCAACTCTTACCTATAGGTTTCGAGTGAGGACATCACTTCTCTAACCTACAGGTTTCGAGAAGGACATGGCAGCCATCCCACAACCTGGGTGGTCTACCTATAGAAACCCTAATGACTACATCGTTTAAAACAAGGTTTTCTATTACAAACTAGGTTACAAAGTTTCCTATTTATAACCTGATCCCAATTGGATTTGGGCTTACAAATCGCAGCACTCCTTGCTGTTACAAATCAGCAGATTTCTTCTGCTACAAATAAGGTCTTTTAATCATGAGTTTCCTAAATTAGAAACTGCTGAATCTTCAATCTTCTGATCTGATTCTTCTTGAATCTTCAATCTTCTGATCTGATTCTTCTTAAATCTTCAATCTTCTGATCTGATTCTTCAATTATTCTTTTGACCTTTAAATATGCACCACATAGGATTACATAATATTCACATAGAGTATTCTGTATCTGTTAAGTACAAACTGAATCTTCCTTCCAATTCTGCAGGCGCGATGTCATGAGTTGATATCATGACATTCCATCTAACATCTTGCTTATACCTGTTTTGTTCTTTTTAAACTTGCAAGATTCATATTTTGACCATTTTCTGCTATTATATGTTTTAGCCAAACATTAGACAATAATACAGAACAGACAGAGCATCAACATTCACAAAATCATAACTCTTGGATGGAGCCATGGATTTTCATGTTACTTATCTCTTTGGAAAGCCCTTGCTACATACTTCAATTCACTTGTTGAAAGTTTCCTCAAACTCTTTTTGGATCATGGAGAAAAAAAGCCATAAAGTTAAGAAAAAATTAGGTGAAAACACTTAGAAATTTTCCAAGTTTTTTGAACATAAACCTTCTTAATCCAAAATCTCTCAAAATAATCACTTTTAGCCAAAAGTTGCATCGTGATAAGTTGTTTGTTTTTTCAAGATCCACAACTTTAATGTTTGGAGATTTTTAAGTTTGTAGGCAAAATTTGAAGTTCTAAAATTACGTCAAAATTCACTAAAAACCATAATTTTGACTTTTGTTGACTTTTTGATTCTTGATGAATTCTTTGAATTTTATTTGATCAAATGTCTTCAATATCCATATGATGATGATTTGGATCCTTAAAAGTCCATGATTGACCATTTTTCTCAAAAGTCAAATGTTGATTTGTACAGTTGACTTTTTCCGAATGAACTGCACTTTTGTGATTCCACATGAATCAAGCTCTCCTATTCAAATGAATGACATGAATGGGCTATAATTTTGATTTGGATGTCTTTGAATCATAGTTTGAGTCTTAAAACCATGTCCTGATTAAAAGTCAACCCTCTAGTGAAATTTGGTCAAAAACCTTAATTGGAGCTTTTGATGAACTTGAAGGTGGTTGATCTTGCATTGACCCATCCCTGGACCTTGATATTGATTAGAGAATCCTTTGAATCATAGAAAAATTTTGAATTCCCTTGTGGGCCTCAAAACCCTAATTTGCCCAGCTCTTCCTGATTAGTCTCCTGTCTTAGGACATAAGCAACAAACAACAAATTTTTGTATTTTGAGTTAACAAATAATAAATGCATGATGATTATAATGATAATGATGATCCTCATGTTTAAGATATGGTGGGATCTCAGTGGTCAAAAATTGGGGTGCAACACATAGGGGATTAGGAAAGATTTTGTAAATAACGGGTTAGATATACCTTTCTTTAGGTTCTTTTTTTTACGGGGTTTTGGCCCCTTCCCTTTTGTAATGCTCTTTTTTTTGCAATATATGAGCCTTATGTAAAAAAGTTAGGATATGAATATAAAAAATAATTCAAATGTATTTAGTATTTTTATTTGAAATTAAAATTATTTGAATATAAATATTTTTCAAGTGTATAAAATTTTCCAAAATTAAACATCTATAAAATAATATTAATTTTAAAAATAATCAAAGATATTAATTATTTACCCATCCTTCTGGAATTAAAATTATTTTGAATTAAATTTATATCATATAAATTCTTTTAAGATTCTTAAAAATAAATTTAATTTATAAAAATTATTTTAACATTGTATCTTGCAGTTTTATTGAATTATTATTTTTGACAATTAATATTAGTAAATAAATTGTTCTAAACTTATTTTAAAACCAAAGAAGATGCCTGATTGAGAATAAACACCATACTAGTTTATTACAGTCAAAATTAAGCATAGTTGGGGGCGGCGATGACCTAGATTTTTGATTGCCATGGAGGACATTTCCCCTGAAATAGGACTTACTTCTTACAATCAAGCTTCAGTTTTGGATATCATTAGGTAAGTGGGGTTTGACCTCTTTGGGTAAAGGTTATTATGAATTTTCCTTTTCCTATTTGGAGGATGTTTGCAGAGTTAGGTCCATTTCTTCGTGTAACCTTAATCCTGGTATTCTAAGGCTATGTTTGGGAGTTTGGAGGGGAAGGGAGGGGAGGGCTTTGAAAAATAGGAAGAATTGGGTCAAAAGGATAAAAAGATTTTGGGTAGGAGGGTTTTGGAGGGTTTGAGTTTATTCATAACACCAAAAACCCCATAAAATGGGGGAACTCAAAAATTGTATTGAAGGAGGGTTTTGGAGGGTTTTGAAGGGCTTACATAAATTTTCCAAATATCTTTTAGGTTGATATACTATTCTGAAAATTAAAAATTTAGTAATAATAATAACTCTTTTATCATTCTAAACAAAATCATTTTTTCAAAAAATGTTAAATATTTTCCTATATTTTTTTAAAATTTCATTTTTGGAAGCCTTCCCCTCCCCTCCCCTCCAAACTCCCAAACATAGCCTAAAGCTTTTCACTTGGAGTAAAGATTTTAATACAACCATGCTCAGGCAGTCTCCATTTATACGTTTCAAGATGGTCTTGGAAATTATTGCTCATTTAGAGGATAACAAGGATGCAGAGCCATTCTAGGATTGTCCTGATCATATGGCAGCGGTTGCAGAGGCAGATCCCACTATTATTTTAGCATAGAGAAGGAATAATGACAATGAACCTTAGGTGAATTTTGTAGAGGTATGTGACGACAAAAATTATGAAGAGGTTTCTAGTTATATAGTTGATACTTAAGAAAACTTTGAGGAACTTGTCCCTGCCACCAATATCAAGCAGGTTGCTAAAGATTTAGAGTTATTGAATTTGTCTTGGGCCAATATGGTGGAAATTAAGCAGTGACAGGAGCAAGGAATTCTTTTGGAGGGTAATAATTAAATCCTGGATGCAGATAGTTTTCAGAAAGTCAAATCTAGATCAAGGAAATATTTACATCACAAGTATACAACTAGGAGTAATTATATAACAAGGCCTAGGTCTGGAAGTGCACATAATTCTCCATGAAATGCTTATATTGCGATGTGAGAGGCATAACTAACTATCCTACAAAATTGGCTTTAAAAAGGTTAAATCAGTCTAATCATCCACAATTAATATAAGAGCCTCAAATTCCCCTAACTTGTGGTGTTTATGTGATAATAGTATTAGTCCTGACATTGTAGATATTGGTGATCAACATATTTCCTTTTCTTTTAAGATTCACGACAAGACTTTGGGGATTTCAGTAGTTTATGCCTCTACCTTCTATTTGACAAGGAGAAACTTGTGGAGTAGGTTGTAAACTGTTTTCAATCAGGTTAGTCTTCCTTGTGCGTTATTGGCGACTTCAACTCTATCATTGAAGCTCATGAGTATTGTGGTTCTTCAACCCTTGCTAGAGGCCACGTGGAAGAGTTTTCTAACTGGTCCAATAGTAATCACTTATTTCACATCCTTACAAGTGGTGCTAGATTTACTTAGTCTAACGGTAGAAGCGGTGCCCGTCACACTTAAAAGAGACTTGTTATAAATATATCAAATCATTATCTGCTTCTTTTTCACTTTGTCTTCTAGGAAGCTCACGTTAGGTCCCACTTCAAATTTCTTCATTCCTGTGCACTTCATCAGGATTGTCAAAGAGTAGTGGAAGATTCTTAGAAAGCTAATGTAGTAGGTTTCCTGATGTATATTCTTTCTAGAAAGCTTCAACTTCTAATAAATAATCTTAAAGTTTAGAATACAAATATCTTTGGAAATGTTCATGATCTTGTTAAGAAAGCTGAAATTGACCTTGGTAGCATTCACGAGTAAATAGATCAAGATGGTTATAGTGATGAGCTGGTTGACATGGAAAGGGAGGCTTAAATTCAGTTGGATTTGGCTCTCAACACTGAGGAGTTATTCTGGAAATAGAAGTCGAGAGTGCAATGGCATGCAGAGGGAGATAAAAATACAAAGTTTTTTCATAAAGTCACCAAAATCAGAAATTCCACGAAAACTATCCTCTCTTTGAAAATTGGAGGAGTTAGTTATACCAGTCATGATCATATTGCAGAGAATGTTGTGAATCACTTTAGGGCTTTATTTGACAATTTTTCTATTTAGTAGGAAAAATATCTCGTGGAAAATGTCATCCCTACGTTAGTGAATGACCAAACTAATTGTCTGCTAACTTCACTGCCTTTTGAGCAAGAGATTAACAATGAGAATTTCTTTATTGCCCCTCATGGGGAAAACCTCCCGCAAAAATTCCAAACTACTCCTGCCTTTTTTAGATTTTCTCCGATTTCGGAGATGCATCTCCGAAAAAAATCTCAAAAATTAGGATTTTGATTAATTCGGAGATGCATCTCCGAAAAAACTCAAAAAGATTTTCTCGGATATGCATATCCGAAAAATTCCCAAAAATTAAAAATTTTGGGATATTAATTAATTCACATATCATAAATTTGATACAATTTATGAGTTATAAAAAATAATTATTATATATTTCTATTCTGATTCATATTTTAAAATTTAAAAATAATTTCAATTACAAAAAATTAAAATAATTCCAATTATTAAAATGTAGTTATAAATAATTCCAATTCATGTTTCTACGATTGATAATAATAATGAAATAGATCAAGTAAGAATAATGATAATAATAATAATAATAATAATGATAAAAAAATCATTTTTCATAATTAATTATGATAAAAATATCATTTTTCATTTAGTTAAAAAAATTAAAAGAAGATTTTGTCTTAATTTTATTTAGTGAATAAATTTTGTATTTAATATTATATAATTCAAAATTTACTTATGAAATTAGAATGTTTTTAATTTATATAAGTTGGTAATATAATTTCTAACTTTAAAATTGTTTAGGAAATTTTGTTTATAAAATGATTTTTAATAACTATAAAATTGTTTTTGAAAATTAATTTATAAAATGATTTATCATAAGAAAAATAGAAAATAAATATCTTATTATTATTATTAATGATTTTTTATATAAAAATAAAATGTTAATTTAAATATTTATTAGGTTAATATAATTATTACATCTTGATTATAATGATATATATTTAATAATATATTTTAATTAATACAACTAATTATACTATTAATTGTATTGATTCACCTTGATTTTAATTTTTTAATAATTATTGAATTTTTTTTGAAAATGCATATCCGAAACATTCCAAGACCAAAAATTGGAATATTTCGGATATGCATCTCCAAAGACACCCCCTCTAAAAAAAAGGTGATTTCGGAAATGCATCTCCGAAAACACCTTTTTTTTGGTATTTTCGGAAATGCATTTCCGAAATCAACTTTTTTTCAGAAAAAAAGTGATTTCGGAGATGCATTTCCGAAATATAGGGACATTCTGGAAATTTCGTCGCGGATGACCAAGAAGGTTAGGGGGTCAATTAAGAAATTCTCTTAAAAATGCAATTTTCAATCTTTGTAGAGAAAGTACTGCTGATCCGGATGGGCTTGGCCCTATTTTTAATCAAACTTTCTGGAACGTGATCAAAGAATATGTGAATAATGCTACCTTAAATTTTTTTGAAGATGGTTGGTTCAATCCTTGTTACAATTCTAACACTTTGGTGCTCATTTCAAAGGTAAAGGATGCTGACAGTATATAACAAATAACCTGCATCTGCATAACCTGTTTGTGATCTACCATTATAAGGATCTGACAAGTAACCTGCATCTGCATAAGCTGATAATTAGAATGAGGATACTTTTGTAAAACACAAACCCGTGTCTATTGTACATTTAAGGCAACAAAATATATGTTTGACTCTGTTCCAATGTCTTCATGTAGGTGAAGAATTGTATCTTGCTAATAGATTTATAGCAAATGATATATCAGAACATGTATAATTAGCAAGGTAAATTAGTTCTTCAATTGCACTAAGATATGGTACTTCGAGACCAATCAATTCTTCATCCTTTTCTCGAGGTCCGAAAGGATTTTTCTCCACATCTAATGATCTAACAACCATGGGAGTAGACAACGGGTGACATTTGTCCATATAGAAGCATTTTAACACTTTTTCTATATAGCCTTCTTAATGTACAAATATTCCTTTTGAAGGAAAATCGCGATACAATACCCAGCGGAAAACAAAAAAGAAATTCTTTAGTTGATCCTGTTAGAACAAGATTTGTTCTGATCAATATTCTTAGTTTTGATGATAACAAGGATATGAATTTTGTGTGAGATAATGTGGTACTCTAATACATTGCAATTTCCATTTCAGGAAATATATAAAGAGTATACACAAATCAGCGCTCAGAAGCTTTGTCTCAGAAGGTTCAGCATGCAACATCAGAACATGGTCTGGCAAGACATCAGAAGATGGTCAAGGCAGAATCAGAACATGGGTCTATGAAAGCATCAGAAGAACTTGAGGTCAGAAGCAGAAGCACTGAAGTTCTCATGGTATCACGCTCAGAAGCACTTCAAGGTCAGAAGACAAGAAGATGCTATGCACCAAGCTGTTTGACTCTGATGATATTCAAATATTTTATTCACAAACATCAGATCAGAAGAAAGTACAGGTGGCAGGCTATGCTGACTGACAAAAGGAACGTTAGAAGCTATTAAAGGCAACGTCAGTAGACACAGCGTGAACAAGGCTCGAGGTAGTTGACAAAAGCATGAAACATTAAATGCAAAGCTGTACGGAATACGCAAAGCATTAAATGCGCTCAACGGTCATCTTCTCAAACGCCTATAAATATGAAGTTCTGATGAGAAGCAAGGTTACCAATTCTGAACGAAATTATTCTGAAAGACTTGCTGAAACGCTGTTCAAATTCAAAGCTCAGAAACTTCATCTTCATCAAAGCTCACTACATTGCTGTTGTAATATATTAGTGAGATTAAGCTTAAACGTTAAGAGATATATCACTGTTGTGATTATAGCTTTTTAGAAGCATTGTAAAACTCTTATTTGATTACATTTATTTGTAAGTAACTAGAGTGATCAAGTGTTGATCAGGATACTCTAGGAAGTCTTAGCTTGTGTCTAAGCAGTTGTATTTAGAGTGATCACGTGGTGGTCAGGATACTCTAAGAAAGTCTTAGCTTGTGTCTAAGCATTTGTTCCTAGAGTGATCAGGTTGTGATCAGGATACTCTAGAAGACTTAGTCGCGGACTAAGTGGAAAACCATTGTAATCTGTTGCGATTAGTGGATTAAATCCTCAGGTGAGGTAAATCACTCCGCGGGGGTGGACTGGAGTAGTTTAGTTAACAACGAACCAGGATAAAAATAACTATGCATATTGTTTTTATCGTTCAAGTTTTTAGACTACACTTATTCAAACCCCCCCTTTCTAAGTGTTTTTCTATCCTTCAATTGGTATCAGAGCGTCGGTTCTAAGGTGCAAGCACTTAACCGTGTTTAGAAAAGATTCAGGAAGAGAAAAACGCTTCAGTAAAAGCTTAAACGTTAAGAGATATATCACTGTTGCGATTATAGCTTTTTAGAAGCATTGTAAAACTCTTATTTGATTACATTTATTTGTAAGTAACTAGAGTGATCAAGTGTTGATCAGGATACTCTAGGAAGTCTTAGCTTGTGTAAGTTTTTAGACTACACTTATTCAAACCCCCCCTTTCTAAGTGTTTTTCTATCCTTCAATTGGTATCAGAGCGCCGGTTCTAAGGTGCAAGCACTTAACCGTGTTTAGAAAAGATTCAGGAAGAGAAAAACGCTTCAGTAAAAGCTTAAACGTTAAGAGATATATCACTGTTGCGATTATAGCTTTTTAGAAGCATTGTAAAACTCTTATTTGATTACATTTATTTGTAAGTAACTAGAGTGATCAAGTGTTGATCAGGATACTCTAGGAAGTCTTAGCTTGTGTAAGTTTTTAGACTACACTTATTCAAACCCCCCCTTTCTAAGTGTTTTTCTATCCTTCAATTGGTATCAGAGCGCCGGTTCTAAGGTGCAAGCACTTAACCGTGTTTAGAAAAGATTCAGGAAGAGAGAAACGCTTCAGTAAAAGATGGCTGGTGAAGTTCCAACAAATCCAGCCGCATCTACATCTGGCTCTGCTGAGCAATACAATGGTAACAATGGTTATACTAGACCACCGGTATTTGATGGTGAAAACTTTGAATACTGGAAAGATAAACTGGAAAGTTACTTTCTTGGTCTGGATGCTGATCTATGGGATCTTCTGTTGGATGGTTACAAACATCCTGTTAAAGCTACTGGTGTAAGGCTCACGAGAAGCGAAATGACTGATGATCAAAAGAAAGATTTCAAAAATCATCACAAATGCAGGACTGTTTTGCTGAATGCTATCTCTCATGCTGAGTATGAGAATATATCTAACAGGGAAACGGCCCATGACATATATGAGTCCTTGAAAATGACTCATGAAGGAAATGCTCAAGTCAAGGAGACTAAAGCTCTTGCTCTAATCCAGAAATATGAAGCCTTCAAGATGGAGGATGATGAAGATATTGAGAAGATGTTCTCAAGATTTCAAACTCTAACTGCTGGATTGAGAGTTCTGGATAAAGGCTACACCAAGGCTGATCATGTAAAGAAGATTATCAGAAGCTTACCCAGAAGATGGGGTCCAATGGTAACAGCATTCAAGATTGCCAAGAATCTGAATGAAGTTTTTTTGGAAGAGCTTATCTGTGCCTTGAGAAGCCATGAAATTGAGCTGGACGCAAACGAGCCTCAGAAGAAAGGTAAGTCTATTGCATTAAAATCTAATATTAAAAAATGCACTAACGCTTTTCAGGCTAGAGAAGAAGATCCTGAAGAATCAGAATCTGAAGAAGAAGATGAACTGTCCATGATCTCCAGAAGGGTAAACCAACTCTGGAAGAGCAAGCAAAGGAAGTTCAGAGGCTTCAGAAGTTCAAAGAAATTTGAACGAGGAGAATCTTCTGGTGACAGAAGATCTGACAAGAAGAAGGTTGTCTGCTATGAGTGCAATGAGCCTGGACATTACAAGAATGAGTGTCCGAAACTTCAGAAGGAGAACCCCAAGAAGAAGTTTCATAAGAAGAAAGGTCTTATGGCAACATGGGATGATTCTGAATCAGAATCAGGATCAGACTCTGAAGGAGAGCAGGCAAACTTTGCGCTGATGGCGACAGAAGATGATGGATCAGAATCTACATCAGAATCAGATTCTGAAGAGGTATTTTCTGAACTATCTAGAGAAGAGTTAGTTTCCAGTCTAACAGAGCTTCTTGAATTAAAAGCTCATCTTAGTATCAAATACAAAAAGCTGAAAAAGCAATTTGAATTTGAAACTAAGAAGCTTGAGCTGGAAAATTCTGAATTAAAAGAAAAAGTTTTAAAATTATCCAATAATGTTGGATCTCCTTCTGATTCAGAAAAATCCACTCCCAGTCTGAATCATATTTTGAAAGAATATGATTTAAGTTTCAGGAAGTTCTTATCTAGAAGTATTGGTAGAAGTCAGCTAGCTTCTATGATATATGCTGTGTCTGGGAACAAGAGAGTTGGCATTGGTTATGAGGGTGAAATCCCATACAAGCTTGAATCTGTGGATGATATGAAAATATCATACAAGCCTCTGTATAGCCAATTTAAATTTGGCCACTCCCATGATATTAAGCACACATCACATGCACAAAGTTTTCACATAACACACACCAAGAAGCATGTGACACAACCTAAGAAATATCATGGAACTCAGAATAAGAAGTATCATACTGTTCCTCCTGCTAAATATTTTGCTAAACCCAAGTTCAATCAGAACTTGAGGAGAACTAACAAGAAAGGACCCAAGAAATTGTGGGTACCTAAGGAGAAGATAATTTCTGTTGCAGATATCCTTGGCGGCAAAGAGGACAGAAAGCAAAATGTCATGGTACCTGGACTCTGGGTGCTCGCGACACATGACGGGAAGAAGGTCTACATTCCAAGACCTGGTGCTTAAACCAGGTGGAGAAGTCAAGTTTGGAGGAGATCAGAAGGGCAAAATCATTGGCTCTGGAACCATAAGTCTTGGTAACTCTCCTTCCATAACTAATGTACTTCTTGTAGAAGGATTAACGCATAACTTATTGTCCATAAGTCAATTAAGTGACAATGGTTATGATATAATCTTCAATCAAAAGTCTTGCAAGGCTGTAAGTCAGAAGGATGGCTCAATCCTATTTACAGGCAAGAGGAAGAACAACATTTATAAGATTGATCTTTCTGATCTTGAGAAGCAGAAGGTGACCTGTCTTATGTCTGTTTCTGAGGAGCAAAGGGTCTGGCACAGAAGATTAGGACATGCTAGTTTGAGAAAGATTTCTCAGATTAACAAACTAAATCTGGTCAGAGGACTCCCAAATCTGAAATACAAATCAGATGCTCTTTGTGAAGCATGTCAGAAGGGCAAGTTCTCCAGACCTGCATTCAAGTCTAAGAATGTTGTTTCTACCTCAAGGTCGTTAGAACTCTTGCACATTGATCTGTTTGGCCCAGTCAAAACAGAATCTGTCAGAGGGAAGAAATATGGATTAGTCATCGTTGATGATTATAGCCGCTGGATGTGGGTAAAGTTCTTGAAACACAAGGATGAGTCTCATTCAGTGTTCTTTGAATTCTGCACTCAGATTCAATCTGAGAAAGAGTGTAAAATCATAAAGGTCAGAAGTGATCATGGTGGCGAATTTGAGAACAGATTCTTTGAGGTGTTCTTCAAAGAAAATGGTATTGCCCATGATTTCTCTTGCCCCAGAACTCCACAGCAAAATGGAGTTGTAGAGCGAAAGAATAGGACTCTACAAGAAATGGCCAGAACCATGATCAATGAAACCAATATGGCTAAGCATTTCTGGGCAGAAGCAATAAACACTGCATGTTATATTCAGAATAGAATCTCTATCAGACCTATTCTAAATAAGACTCCTTATGAATTGTGGAAGAACAGAAAGCCCGACATTTCATATTTCCATCCTTTTGGATGTGTATGTTTTATTCTGAATACTAAAGATCATCTTGGTAAGTTTGATTCTAAAGCACAAAAGTGTTTCCTTCTTGGATATTCTGAACGCTCTAAAGGCTACAGAGTATACAATACTGAAACATTGATTGTAGAAGAATCAATCAATATCAGGTTTGATGATAAGCTTGGCCTTGAAAAACCAAAGCAGTTTGAGAATTTTGTAGATTTTGATATTGATATATCAGAAGCAGTAGAACCAAGAAGCAAAGCTGCAGAAGCTGGCAGTCTCAGAAGCAATGGATCAGAAGATCAAGTTGCTGCATCTTTAGAGAATCTGAGAATTTCTGAAGAACCAACTATCAGAAGATCACCTAGACTTGCCTCAGCTCATTCAGAAGATGTGATCCTTGAAAAGAAAGATGATCCCATCAGAACAAGGGCATTCCTTAAGAACAATGTAGAATGTCAATTAGGTCTTGTTTCTTTGATCGAGCCAACTTCTGTTGATCAAGCTCTAGAAGATCCAGACTGGATAATTGCCATGCAAGAAGAACTAAATCAGTTTACAAGGAATGATGTATGGGACTTGGTTCCTAGACCAAAAGGATTTAACATCATCGGTACTAAGTGGGTTTTCAGAAACAAGCTAAGTGAGAAAGGTGAAGTGGTAAGAAACAAAGCCAGACTGGTTGCTCAGGGTTATAGTCAGCAAGAAGGGATTGATTATACAGAAACCTTTGCACCAGTGGCCAGGTTAGAATCTATTCGTCTATTAATTTCTTTTGCCACTTAACACAACATCACTCTTTATCAGATGGATGTCAAGAGTGCCTTCTTAAATGGTTATATAGATGAAGAAGTTTATGTTCACAAACCTCCTGGTTTTGAAGACTCCATGTCTCCAAATCATGTTTTCAAATTAAAGAAATCATTATACGGATTGAAACAAGCTCCCAGAGCTTGGTATGAACGTTTGAGTTCTTTCCTTCTGGAAAATGATTTCACTAGAGGAAAAGTGGACACTACTCTCTTTTGTAAAACATTTAAAAAGGATATTTTAATTTGTCAAATATATGTTGATGATATTATCTTTGGAACATCTAATGCTACACTTGGAAAGGAGTTTGCTGAGTCTATGCAGGCTGAATTTGAAATGAGCATGATGGGAGAACTCAAGTATTTCCTTGGGATTCAAATCAACCAAACTTCCGATGGAACCTATGTTCATCAAACGAAGTATGTGAAAGAACTTCTGAAGAATTTTAATCTTTCTGAAAGCAAAGAAGCCAAAACTCCTATGCATCCAACATGTGTACTGGGTAAGGATGAGGTAAGTAAGAAGGTAGATCAAAAGTTGTACAGAGGTATGATTGGATCTCTTCTATATCTAACTGCTTCTAGACCTGACATTCTCTTTAGTGTTTGTTTGTGTGCTCGATTCCAATCAGATCCAAGAGAATCTCATTTAACAGCGGTTAAAAGAATTCTAAGGTATCTGAAAGGTACTACTAATGTTGGTTTAGTTTACAGAAGATCTAAAGACTACAACTTAGTAGGATTCTATGATGCTGACTATGCTGGAGATAGAATAGAAAGAAAGAGCACTTCTGGAAGTTGTCAATTTCTTGGAAGTCATCTGATCTCATGGTACAGCAAGAAGCAAGCTACTATTGCCCTCTCAACAACAGAAGCAGAATATGTTGCTGCTGCTGGTTGTAGCACACAAATGCTCTGGATGAGAAGTCAGCTGGAAGATTATCAGATATATGAGAGTAACATTCCTATTTTCTGTGATAATACTTCTGCTATATGTTTATCTAAGAATCATATTTTACATTCAAAAGCTAAACATATTGAGATTAAACATCATTTCATAAGGGACTATGTTCAGAAGGGTGTTATATCTTTAAACTTTGTGGATACAGACCATCAATGGGCTGATATCTTTACAAAACCCCTTGCTGAAGATAGGTTTAAGTTCATTCTGAAAAATATCAGTATGGATTTATGCCCAGAATGAGAAGATGAGAAGATCTTATGTATGAGTATCTTCTGAAATGAAATTGGATTTTTTTTTTAAGAAGTTCTGATTGAAATCAATTAGAAATTGTGATTCAGTTATTACTAACGTTTCATTGTCTAAGTTGATTCAGAATCTCTTTAAAAGCATAACAGCTGTAACTGGCTATCCTGATGGTAAACACGTGTTCACTATTTCTGGACAAGCGTGCGTGCAGTTGAGGGGACGTCTACTTAGGTAACTGTGCAAATCACTTCTTTTGTCATTATTATCTCTCCTCACGTCATGTTACATTAAATGCCATTCATCATTTCTTTTATTGTCCTTTACGTTTTTTTTATATCCGTCAAACGTTTCCCTTCCCTAGAACGTTTTCTTTCCCCACATTCCCTCTATTTATTTCTCCATTTCTTTGCATTCTTCAATCAATCTTTGCACTCCCTCTCACTTTTCTATGAATATCTTTTGCGAAAACCCTAGTTCATTCTTCATCGATCTAGCATTCATCATGAATCCTTCGCCCAGTTCCCTTCATCAAAACTTTAAACCTGTTGAAGAAACTAAGTCTCAAAAGTGGATGATCTATTTGAATAGAACGGATGGAAGGGTTAATCGGTTACAGGATGAGAAACATCTCTCGGGATGGCATTCCAAGTTTTTTTCTCAAGTCAGATCTCTTCTTTGATGTTGTTATCCACATTTATCCAAAGGAAGAAGACTTTCTTGAGATATTGGATGAAGTTAGGTTCCAATAAGGACTTAACTTCTATTTTAAGGGAAAGCCCGTCTGAGAATACGCTCTCTCCTAGTGAACTGTTCTCAGTTCCTCTTTTGTATTCATTTACTTCTTTCTCTGGGAGCTGCTCAGGCATGCAGAGTTTTAAGATTTGATGACCAAGCAAGAGCAAGAACAACGCTGGGATTCATGATATTTTAGCTAGGATTATGTCTAAGCTAGGGTTGTAGTTCTTAAGTCTTTGTAGTTTTCTTTCCTTGTTGCATCTGTTTTCCTGCATTCCTCTTTTGTAATCCTTCTTGTTGAAATCAATGAAAAGTTATTTATGTTTCTTTCCTTTTGTCTCTTGCTTTACATCTGAATCTTTTATGCTTTTTGATGATATAACAAAAAGGGGGAGAAAATATATGATAAATGATCCCTCTTGCATTGGTACAAAACCACACGACTATCACAACCACAGAAATTTCCAGGTCGAGATTTTACACCTTTGAATGAGTTACTCTTCTAATGCGACATTGAAACGACGTTGGATAATAACAATGAGTGTTAGGGTTGTTTTCTTTTTCCCGACAATGTCGATGGAGTTGGTGTCAGGGTTGTTTCTTTTATAAGTGGAAGAATGGGTACTTAGTGTTTAATATATATAAATAATCTCGAGTGTGTAACAACGGTTTTACAAAAGAGCCGTAGAGATATCCCTATTATTTTCTAATTATATATAAATATAATTGAAAAGACGTGCATTAACGTAAAAAGGATAAACTATATGAGAGAGCTGAGGATCGAACCCAAGAAAGTTGGACTGTATCACCATGGTTATGCAATTAACCGTAATTATAACCATAAATTTTCAATTAAAAAAATGTTAGCGCATTAGTTTAGCAGTGTCACTACGTTTTTGGGGCGAACTGTGGTGACTTTTGCATTGTCACTTCCGTGTTTTGTAGTAGTGTTTACCACAATGTCACTTCTCATTTTTAGGGTGATTCTCTTCTCATAGTGTGTTGCATTGTTAATGAATTTCCTTCATTGGTCCTTCAAGATCCCATTCCAAACACTATCTTAAACCCACAATATGTTCTCTACCCTATTCCTCTCCGCGTCTTTGGTTGCCTAAGCTTTGTTCATGAGCTTAATCTAGGTAAAACAAACTTTCTGCCAAATCTCTTAAATTTAATTTCTAGGCTACTTACATATACCAAAAGGATATAATTGTTTTTGTCCTCAAATTCAAGGATACATTGTTTCCTCCGATGTTACATCATCAAAAACTTACCCATTATTCTCTGCTTGTGTGTCACCTGATGAGAATTATACTTCAGATGTTCGAGATATCCCTTCCATCATACCCACACCCATTTCAGCCCCTAGACCTCTATTACAGGTCTATCAGGAATGGATACCCCATCCATTGGAGGTAAGAGATGATATTGATCTGCCAACACCATCTCCTGCTCCATATGCTCCTCCAATTACATCACACGAGCTTAACATTCCAATAGCATTACTAAAAGGTATTTGGTCTCATCATCCTAATCATAAATATGCTTGTGTTTTCAATTACGAACATCTCTCTACTTTCTATGTCTCTTTTGTTTCTGCTTTGGATTTTGTATTTATTCCTAAGTTTATATTTGAAGCTATTATTGATCTTAATTGGCATCAGACGATGGTGGAAGAAATGGTTGCATTGAATTCATATAACACTTGAGACTTTGTTACTTTACCTCCTTACTTTCATACCCCAAAATTTTCCCTCTTATATTCAATCAAGGGTTCCTCAATTGCCCAAGAGCACTCAGGGTTCTATCAGACAAAGCTCCTCCTAATCCAGGATCTCCAAGACTAGGGTTTGCATTTTATCAAAGGAGTTTGAATTATTAAGGCCTCAAATGGACCTCAAGGTATCTCATATGTCTCAGAGCATCTCCAGGCAAATTTTCAAGCTTTGGATCACAAGATTGTTCAGTCAATGGTTCAGATGATCAATAATCAACTATGTTGACCTAAAAGTCAACTATAGTCAAAATACAGTCAAACTTCAAGACTTTTGGTCAACATCAAGTATTTGAGTTTATATCCATCATTTGATCAAAGGTTGATCATGATTCATTAATAAAAACTCAGAAATGAATCAAAAGTTCAAATTAGGGTTTTTTAACTAAAAAGTCAACTCAACTTTGACTGGTCATAACTTTCACATGGAGTATCAAAAATTTCCCAACCAAAGCCTATTCTGAAGGAAATTGGATTCTCTACAACTTTGTGTCTCACATGCCAAGGCCAGAAATGCTTCATTCAAGAGATATGGTCCAATATATTATAGGTCCTCCATAAAGGTCGTTAAAATGTCATCTTTTTCAAAAGCCCATAACATGAGCATGGAATACTCAATTGAGATGAAACCAAAAGGATCATTTAGAGGACACTCTAAGCTTTCTAAAAAGTCCTAGAACATGGCCATATGACAAAAATTGAAAGAGATGTGCTTGGTACAAGTTGGACGATTTTGAGGAAATGCATAAAATACAAAGTGGCCAATATTGGATTTTTGGACTAATGGGCCTAAGATTTTTATCTCAAACATGATCCTAAGCTATCAAGGAGTTCTAAGTCCAAGTCTATGATTAATTGATTTTATTTAATATTTTATTGGATTTTTTATTCATTAAAATATGATTTAAATCAAATAATTGGAGGAAAATATGGAAAGATTTGATTATGGTTTGGTTTCCAATCAGAATTACTCACTCAATGACACATATTGAATGCAAAATTCGTGTAAGGGATGATTGGCATGAGATTGAATTCAAAAAACCAATTTTCGAAAGATTTGAAATCAAATTTGTATCAAAAATCAATCTATGGATTTATCAAGATTGCATCCATATTTGGTACCCTAATTGAGTCTCCTATTCTGGACTGGAAGAACCCTAGCCAAACTCCAAAAACCCGTGAGGTTCAAGCCACTTGCAGCCGGAGTTTTTACACTGATTCAAGCCAAACAAAGATTTCTGTCATGTTCCTTGGTGTCCTCTGAATTGTTCCAGACCCTCATAACACTTCCGAACGTTCAAAATCGCGAAACTATTATCACGGTTTGCATACCCTTGCCTCAAATTCGATTTCATATAATCATGCATATTTAATTGGATTGGACTGTATATTTGTGTTTGTGATGAAGCTTTGAAGCTTTCTGTATTGGTTAATTCGATTTTAGATGCAGGTATAGCCGTATGCCATTACTAGGGTTTCGAAACTCTAAATTGGGAAAATACGATTCAGACAAAATTGGACCAAAAGAGTGGTACCAATGAACTCAGCGGGGCAAAACGAGTCGAACCATACCCTCACCATTAATTTCTATTGCGTATTTTTTGATTTTGAAATTTGCAGGTCTTGTAGCTACACACAAAAATCGTTGCTAAAGGTCTGTGTTCCTTAAAAGGAACGAAGATGGAGAGTGAACAGTAATACGCGTGCGTTTGTTTTCGTTTTGAAAATTTTAATTATTATTTGTATATAATACTTGCGAAGCATACTATTATCACAACTTGCAGCCAGCGCATTTGGCAAAGGGGATTGGTTTAAGGATCCGGTGTTGCAGATCCACGCGCGTGCACGATACACCCCTCATATCTCCTCCTTTGGATCACATCAAGATCAGATCCAACACCCATAAGGCTGAAGTCATACCATGGACGCTCACAAGCTTACCACACTGGAGCACACGCCATGTTTTTTTTATAATTTTATTATTAAAAATGTTTTTTCTTTTTCTTTTAATTTACTAAATAATAATTGGTTTTAGGGTAAAATAAGAATTAAATTGTTTAATTAGAATTTTGGTAATTAGATTAATTAAGGTTTAAATTTCAATAAATAATTTAATTAATTAGTTTAATTAGGATTAGGCTTCTCTTTTAATTTTATTAATAATATAATTAATATTAAAATTTTATTTATTATTCGTTTCGACTAAATTAATTGATCGCAGTGGGTAATAATCAATTATTTAATTAATTAATTAATAAATTCAAATAAAGTTTATTTGCTAAAGGTTTTAACCATTTCAATTGGTTACAATAATTAGCGATCCTTCCTTAATTCGTTATTTGTTTTAATCAAACCTATTGATTATGATAATTAACGATAATTAAAAACCTCTATTAATTTATTAATCGTTTTAATCAAACTAATTGGTTGCGATGGTTAATAATAAAATAATTTAATTCCCAAAATTAAAATAATTAAAACACATCAATTTGCTAACAGTTATAATTGAATCAATCGATTAAAATAATTAGCAATTCCTATTAAATCTGTTAATTATGGTGATTAAATCTATTAATCATCGCGATTAATAGAACATATTAAAATCAGGGTTGTACGCCATTCAAAACACAATTTCTTTCACCCAACTACGGATTTTCAAAACTGCGATAAGGTAATTCAAAATACCATGCAAACTCCGAATTTCAAAACTACGATAAGGTAATTCAAAATACCTTCAAATACATTCATATTAATCTAAGGCGTACAACCCTGCCCTGAACTACGTAGACTCTGATCCTCCATAAGGAGGTATGTAGGCACTTGGATAACCAAGGCGAGTCCCCTACCCCAAAATCTCACTTTTCACACTATTCATATCCTTAGCTATAAACCTTAACACTTTTAGCCATAAACCTTTGCCTTAAACTCAAAACCTTAGGAAAGGGTTAAGGGTGCCTAACACCTTCCCTTGACCTAATTATAATAACTTACCCAGAATTCTCTATAACTTCATAGGGTTTCCTGTTCGCCCTGGTAGAATAGGTGGCGACTCTAAAAGTCTAATTTTTAGGGCAGGTTGCTACACTTACAAAACTACAATGGGTTGTTGATGGGTTTATACAATGAAAGTTGACCCACATTGTCAGATGGTCGCTTCAAATCTTGTTTGGAAGCCAAAGGATACACACAAATATTTGGTATTTATTATGGTGACACTCTTTCTTACAATGGATGCCATTAATCATTGGCCACTTCATCAATTGTACATTAAAATTTCCTTTTTACACAGAGAATTGGAGGAGGAAGTTTTTATGTATCAACCTCTAGGTTTTACTATTCCTTGTAATTCTAGACTTGTTTGTCAGCTTCTTCTTTCTCTTTAAGGGCTGAAATAGTCCCCATGTGCTCGGTTTGGTTGCTTCAGCTTTTCCATGATATAGTTTGGTAAGACTAAATGTTAAGAATATCACTCTGTTTTCTTCCTTCATTCCTCCATCGTTAGGTGCATCTTTCTTGTGGTCTATTTTGATGACATTGTTATATGTGGAGAAGATACATATGGTATCCAGCACCTCAAAACTCATCATTTCAAAACATTTTGGAAAAAAAGACTTGGTCTACATAAATACTTATTAGACATTGAAGTTGCCCAATCCGCATCAAGAATTGCAATTAACCAATGCAAGAAGGAATTAGACATCCTAAATGAAATTGGTATGCTTGATTTTCGTCCTATTGACACTTCTATAGATCATCCCAATGCCAAAGTTAAGGGGGGGGGGGGGTCGTTGAAAGACCCGGGAAGATATCAACGGCTTGTGGATAGACTCAAATATCTTACAGTCACTAGACCGTATATTATATTTGCGATGAACATTGTGAGCCATTTTCTGAACGCTCCCTGTGATAGTCATTGGGATACAGTTTGGAATTCTTATATATATAACACTATAAAGTACTATTATATGAAGATAAAGAGGATGCTAAAATCATTAATTATTCAGATGCAGATGGGTTGGATCACCTTCGGATAGGAGATTTAATTCTAGATACTGTGTCCTTATTAGAGATAATATGATCTCATAGATATACAAGAAAAATAATCGTTGCACTATCTAGTGTTGAAGTTGAATATCATGCTACGCCAGCAGCCTCAAACGAGCTTGGTTGGCTTAAAAATTTACTCTCAGCGGTTATGTTAAGAATTAATATTTGTATATAGAACATGTCTTATCCTATCTAGAATAGAATATAATAAATATACCGTAACATATTCCTCATGTAATTAACTCAATAAGTTGTAAATCTCATTATATTATACAATCTCCGTAGTACTATTCAAACACATGGTTTTATTCAAATATCTCTCATTCTCTCTTATTTCAATACTTAGCAAGCATGAGATTTTCTTCAATATCATATTTTACTTATTCTTCACAATATTTACAATTGTCTTCAGCTACAAAATCTTTGAAGGATTCTTAGCACCATCAAGAATTTTTGGTCGATTAACAGATCTTTCTTCTTTGGAATTATATCTCCATCTTGAACAAAATAAGAATCCTGGAACACGTTCAAACAAAATAGGGCGTCATCTATGATACAAATTTAAATTTCATTCCATTGACGATAGGGTGTCAGACACAGTGTTGGAACACCGTGTATGGAAAGTTGAATGTGTAATTGCCAAAGTAAAGGTAGAATATAAATTGCACAAAAATCGATAACCTAATTCGGTGTAAAATCACGTACATTTGAAGGTGTTGACCTAATGAAAGGAAATTATCTCTTATTAGTCCGAAGTACAAATTAGTATAATTTTCACTTAACATATTACTTTCCACTTAAAATGTCGTAATCCCAACACACCTAAAGTAGATCTTTAGTGACAACCTTTAAAATAAATTGAAATCTTATTTGTATTATTGTATACAATTAAACAATTTACAAAAATAGTTTCTATTCGAGAAGCACATATACAATCTTTAATAAAAGCTGAAGATCTTCTCATTAAATGCCAATTCAAATCTCTTGTATAATCATACCCAAATAAAATTTTATACAAATAGATATATGATTTAATCAAATCTTCTTCGGTTTGATTTGGAATCATACTAAACTTGGACAAGGTGTGTTGCACTCATTTGAGCTTGAGGTCCTACTCACATTAATGTCACATTTCTAAAGAAGAACTAGAAACCCCACAAGTCTCAATTATTCCCAATTAGTTTAACACCTAAGTATATATATAATTCAAACCCTTCCCAGATGGCACCTTGGCCCTCATAAAAAACCGAATTTTTTAGTTTGGATCAGTTTTGAGATTTTTCTCGGGTAAAATTTAAATTGATTAAAATAAAACTGAACTAAATTGAATACTATTAGAATTGTTCAACTCTCATTTTATAAAAAAAAAACACTCAAATTATATTGATTTTTACTGAATGTATAACTGAATACATGATGCATTAGCAAATGAAAATTTCTTTAGCCACCTCCCTATGGGGTCATCCCCAGCGAAAATCTCAAAATACCCCTGCTTCGGAAATGAACTTCCGAAGTGTTTTTTTTTTTTAAAAAAATTTCCATAATTCGGAAGTTCATCTCCGAAAACACCTCATGGGGGGTGTCTTCGGAGATGAACTTCTGAAAACACCTCATGGGTGAATTCGGAAGTTTATTTCCGAATTATGCAGAAACTGTGTTTTTTTTATGTTATTTCTTAAACAGTCTCGCATTTTAATTAAACGCAAACGCCAAATAAAATAAGCAACAGATAAACAGAAAATACTAATACGATAAATAAAATCCAAATAATATATACAAGCCGAACCAAATAGTAATAGTGTGCGCAATATACAATCCGAAAACAAAAAATAAATAAACCCGACCACTACTGGGTGTGCCTAACCCTCTCACCCTGAGCCCTCCTCTGCCGCCTGTACCCCGCCGCACGGCCCGCATCAGTGACGATCGCCTCCATCACGGCGACTGCATCTGGACCGCCCTGAAGAACGACACCCCGATCCAAGGCGTCCCGCCCAAGCATCTTTATCCGCTGGCAGATCGGCAGGAGATCAATGGCGTGGTCATCCTCGACCTGCTGGTTCTCCAGGATCTCCTCATGTGCTGGCCTAGGAGCGCCGGGAACGTCGGGTCTCAGTAGAGGATGGGACACCCGGTAGAACCATGTGACGTACCCCTCCTCACTGTGCCAGTCCTGTGTGACCCGAGTGAGATGGTACTCCTGCGGTACCACATGATGCTGCCAGTCCTCCCATATGGCAGTGAGCTGCACTCGGGTCACTGTGTCGGGAGCTGCCTCAAAGGGTGACCTGGGTATCCGCTGCACGAATCCGAACTAACGCATGCACCGCTCAGGGAGATACCGGACCATGATGCCGGTCCCGCATGCCAACCAGCCTGAATATAGAGCAATGCCGTCAAAGGGGACAATCTGAGCGTAGTCGACGAACGGCCTCCAGGTGATGTCGTCGTGCATCGTGCGGTCCAAGTACAGACGGTATGGTCCCACCGCATTGTTCCCCCTCTAGAGAGCGTATCTGGCGGCCCTGGGCATGGCGTCCACGTACGCAGGATCGATGTGAAAGTCGTGGATGCGGGAGAAGTAGGAGATGATCTAGCTCTGAAACAGAAACACGATAATGTATTAAAAATAAATACGAAACATAAATAAATAAATAAATACGATAATGTGTTAAAATAAAACGTACCGTAAGTAGTGTGCAGGATCCGACCAACTGCTTCGTCCTCCAGTTGGAGGCCTCATTCAGCTTCTGGTAGAGGTATGCCAGAGTAGCTGCCCCCCAGTTCCACTAGTGAACGGTATCCAGGTCCATGAAGTAGCGGAGGTAGGTCACGTCGACATACCTGGCACTCTTGTCCACAAAGCATGCAGCGCCTACCACATGCATGTACCAGCACCGGAGAACGCAGCCGCGGTGATACTCTATGAACAGCTGGTTACCCTCACCCCCAGCATCGGCAGCCGCATCCAGATGGTGGTCAAAATAAGTGCTTAGTGTGGTGAACCGGACATGAGGCCCAGAAGCCGTGGCGCACTCATAGTGAGCAACCTCGTGCTCCATGCCCAAGTAGAGCATCATCCACTCAATGGCCTCCACCCTCTGGATCTTGGAGTGGGTCAACAGCGGCCCCCTAATCGGCAGGTGGAGAAGACACTGCACGTCGTGCAAGGTGATCGTCATCTCCCCAACCGGCAAGTGGAAAGAGGACGTCTCCTTGTGCCAGCGCTCCACAAATGCCCCCTGCATGCCGGTGCTGATCGTGGTGTACCCCGTCATGCAGAGCCCACTGAGCCCTGAACCTCGCACATGGTCGTTAAACCACTCAGCTGCTGGTTTAAACAGACCGAAAATCTTGCGGGCGTGGTTGACCATTTTCAGCGGCTCTCTCTCCTGTTACCAAAAAAAACAAATAAGCGACATATATTAAATAAGCGGACATATATTAAATAAGCGACAAATAAACGGTTAGATTATAAAAAATGGTGACAAATAAACGGTTAAATTTAAAAAATACCTCTCCCTCCCAGATCTGCCGAGCGACGTGATCGTGGTAGTGAATCAGCACGGATGTGTCAAAGGGCCCTCCCGGATAGCCATCCTCCTGCTCATCCTCCTCCCCGGCTGGAGGGTCAACATCCAGTACACCCTCCGGCTCGTGGTATGGCACTGGCACCTCCTTCTCCTCCTCCTCCTCTCGCTGGCGGGAAGAAGATACCCGAGCCAGCTGACTCCTAGATCCTGAAGCAGATGTACCCTCTCCCACGTCCACGGGAACTCGCACACGGCGTCCCCGGCCCTGCCCCCGTCCCTGGGTTGACGCCAGCTGCGCCGCCGCCCGCTCGCGTCTAGCCGACGCAGTTTGAGACTCTCTCCCCTGTCTGATGCGTGCTGGTTGGTTGCCTGACATGTTCCTGTAAACAATCGAAATCGATTAATATGCGAGACAAATGAAAAAACAAAAAAAAATGCACTTCTGATACAGTTCGGAAGTTCATTTCTGAAACTGGGATGGAGGTGTTTTCGGAAATGAACTTCCGAAACACCCCTGCGCAGAGCTTTTCTGCAACCTACAATGGCAGACCCCAAAATCAAACTTTAAGCCTATGTCTACACATTCTAAACATCCTAAATACCAGTACAAACCTAACCTAATACATATTTTCCTATTTGTAAACACCCTAATATCAATTTTAAGCATAGATCTAAAACTAAAAATGCTTACCGATTGAAGAGGTTGGAGTGCTTTTTAATGTAGTATAGGAAGCTTGTTGGAGCCTTTGATGTTGCCTTGGAAGTCTTTGAACAAAATTTCGCCTTTGGTGTTGTTTGATGTTGAATTAAGGTAAATGAATGGGGGAGGGGGAGTGTTTTGTTAAATCTGCAAAACGTGTCTTATTTCGGAAGTTCATTTCCGAAATGCTGTTTTCGGAAATGAACTTCCGAAATAAGACAATTTTTTTAAAAAAAAAAGGCGCTTTCGGAGATGAACTTCCGAAAACACCTTTTTCATGCATTTCGGAAGTCCATTTCCGAAGTCAGGAGTAGTATGGGGTTTTCACCAGAGGTGGACTAGAAGGTAGGGAGGTGGCCAAAGAAATTTCCTTAGCAAATATAATATGCGAGTCATTTTTAATATAGTAATTTAATGTATTATAAATGTATAGATATTTACAAGTGTCATTTTTCTTTAGTTATGTTAATCTTTTATTATGATTTTAAGAAATCAATTAACTCATTGAATTTTTTTTCTTTAGTAAATTTGATTTATAAAATTATTAACAAAAAATAGTTTGTAAAAAAATGTGTTTCTCAAATATTCCTATAAGCTTAATTATCTTCCTATTTTATAGTAAAATATTTAGGTTTAATTAAAATTTTCCAAGCAACAATTTTGTTTTTTAAGAATTCCACATGATTTTAGATATTTTTAGTACTATATATAGTTTACCTTCCTTCCCATTTTCTCTCATCCACCCATCTCCTAATTGAGATATAGAATTATAGTAAGTGAAAAATGGAAGCATTTTCTTCAAAGTTTCTTCTCATATTTTTTGCCTTTACTTTCATCACACACTCTATCCAAGCAAGAGAAACCAACACCTTATTCATTAGAAACTCTTGCAGTTCCACAACTTATCCAAGACTATGCTACGCATCCTTAGTGAAGCATGCCGATTTCATTCAAACAAATCGCGTGCTTTTAACGGGCACGGCTCTAAACGTGACTCTTGCATCGGCGAAATCAACCCTAGCTTTCATGTCAACGCTCTCTAGAGACCGTGGCATGAAGTCAAGAGAGGCTGCAGCTATGAAGGATTGCGTCGAAGTGTTGAGTGACTCCGTCGATGAACTCAGAAGGTCCATAGGTGAGATGAGTCATCTTAGGAATTCAAATTTTGAGCTAACAATAAGTGATGTACAAACTTGGGTTAGTGCTGCTTTGACGGATGAGAGCACTTGTACCGACGGATTCCAAGAGATTAATGCAAAGGACAATACTCAGACAATAGTGAGAAGTAAAATTGTTCAAGTAGCTCAATTGACTAGCAATGCTTTGGCTTTAATAAATAAACTTGCCAATTAAAATCTATAGTTTTTGTAATTCATGTTGCGGTTTCAAGATGTGTAGCATCAAGTTGGTATACCTTAACCTCAGCGTGTATAAGATTTTAAACTTTTAGGAATTAGATGTTGAAATTGATGCCAATACAAATGAGTGAATGTTTATTTCTTATGAAATTAGTTGTTTGTTGTAGTTGATAAGTTGCTATGGGTAGAGTTTGTTATGAGTCAAATTCATTCGAAAATAATTTGAGTATCAACTCAACAATTCATTTCTTGAATTTGGTTCGTGAAAGAAATGAATTGAACCTGAATTTAAAATTAAACTCTAAAATAAATGTGACAAACTTAAATTATGTATAGTCAACTCATTTCGTTGACTATAATTAATACTTAGTGTTTTGTTGTAAAATAATGTGATGATCAACGAGGTTGAATTCACTATGGGTTACAGTGGTTTAAGGCTTCCGATGATATGAAATGGAGGGTTGGTCTGCAAGATTAGCACTCTAATGCTCAAGTCAACGAGAGAACAAGAAAGTAAAATTTGAATGGGAAAGGTTTGAATACGTGAAGAGTGACATATTTTTTCTCTTTAAATAGAGTGAATAGTTGGTAACTACATGTCCGTGGGATGCGGCCAATCGTTGGATTAACTATGGGAGGGGTACTCTATGGCACGAAGGAAAAATGGTTCATATATTCTTTATGTGGTAGTTTCTTACTTCACTCTTGAATGTCTGCTTCTTGGGCTTTGAGGCAAGTCAAAAACATTTTCCTCCCACGCCCTTGGCTTTTCTTCAAAAGACGAGGGTTTGTGACCTATGTTGCTACCCGACCATGAGATCTTAGGTTGTGGAAGTCTCAAATGGAATGTAGCTAGCCTAGGTAACGAATGGGGGCATGTTTAAATTATCTAGGACTTAATCATCTAAAATTTTCCCCATCAGTGGTTGTAGATAGATCGGGTCTTCCAAGTCATTGATCTCTAGTTGAGGATGACTTTGATTCTGTTATAGAGCGTGCACACTGCCTTGCAACAACTCATTTCGGAGGCAAAGGTTTCCAGATGACGACTAGTTCTTCCATGACAGTCTGTTATTCTTTGTTGTTGTTGCTCGCCCTTGTCATTATAGGTGACAAGCTCTTTAGTTTAAAATTTTGTGTGGCTTAGAATTTTTTTACAAGAGTTTCACTATGTGGACGCCAAATGATCACGTTAAAAACACTTGTTAAATACAAAAAAAATCATAGTAAGTGACTTCTTTGTAAAAATTCAGTTTGTCTTTTTGTTTTAAAATATGTTGTATCTGTTTTATTTCAACACAAGTATCTGATCTACTGGACCGCCAATAAAATTGGTTAAAAAGAGTAATAGTAAGTGACTTCTTTATATGAATTTAGTCCGCTTAATGTGCTCTTTTTTATATTGATTCTCTCATCCTGACATAAGGCAAGGATGTAAATGCAATTAAATGTTATTTAATAGTCATCGTAGTCAAAGTGTTTTCTTGTCAGTGTTTGTAAGTATATTGTACTCTTCATAAAATGATTAATATCCTCGATCACACAACGTATCATAGGCTTCGATCAAGATGAAATCCATATCACTAACTAAATTTAAAAATTAATTATTTTACTATAATTAATTTATACCTCCGATTCAAATGTATCTAGCATAAGAAATTCTGCCGCGCAAGAAGAGAGGAAAAATCCAAAGGCTTTTGCAACTTGGAGATGTTGTAGATGATGACAACTGCACATGCGGAATATTGATCCTAACTAACTAATTCATCACCAAAATAGTGGCCCATATCCTGTCTTAATTTGTTCACGTTGTGAAATGGTTTGTTTGTTTCTCCATCATTATAAATGATATATCAAACTCATGTACCCCACGTCATTTATAGATGATTTTAACGTCTGTAAAAAAAAAAATCACCTATAATTCTCTAGTAGTTTTCCAATGTAATGATTGCTTAGTGCGTGTTTTGGAAAGTACTAGTATAATATTATTTCATTGCTTCATCAATCGACAAACTATATCAATGTTGCTTACATGGGTAAAAAAAAAGCTTTAAGTTGTGTTCCGAGTTTGAAAATAACTCTTAATACACAATAATGTTAAGAAAATTTAAACGAGAGATTTCTTATCTATGGTGATCCTCTTTGACTTAATTAAATAGTCAATATAATTTTGCGAAGAGCTATTAAATTTATAAATAAAATAAAAAGTATTAATCACATATTAAAACTCTGTTTTTCTGCGAATTTACCTGTGAATTTTTGCTAAATTTCCGCATGAAACATGTTTCCTGCGGATTTACCTGCGGTTTAGTGTCCCCAGCTAAAATCTTCGTGGGTAATATTTTCGGCAGGAAGTTCCGCAGTAAATTTCGCAGGTAAATCCGCAAGAAACAGTCCACAGGTAAATCCGCAGGTAATTTCTATCTCAAATTAAAAAAAAATTAATAAATTTTTAAAACATTATAAATTATATATTAAAATAACTATAATATAAAAATAAAATTATTAATTAAAATGTTTTGATTAATGTATTATTCTAGTCAAGTGTTTTAATAAGATAATAATTTGAAGTTCCATTAGATAGGAAAATTGTACAAATACCATTTGTTCGATAACGAAGTTCTAGAATTGAAGCCTTGTTCTCCTCAAAAACTCCATTAAAAGCATGCTTGATATCTTCTGTTGAAACCTCAACACCTACACATATATCATATTATATCATTTATGCATAAAATTGAACTCCAAAAGTTGCTACACAACACAACTCCAGAACTAAAAGTTGATGCCAAACTAAGTGTAATGAAGCTAGAGTCTCAAAAACAATAAGCTGCAGAAGTTTAACTAGTGAACATAAACACAAATGAATTGACATAAAGGCTAAATTACAAACCAACCTAAGTATAGAACATTAAGGTCATTTTCATATGATAAAGAAAGATCTTTCTACCATCACCAAACCACACCACAAGCTTAAAGTCAATTTTATATTAAAATAATGAAGTTCTATCTATCATACCAACACCACATGCTTCTTCAAATTTATTCAAATCAAGGTTCTCATTTCCAGTAGTAGCACGAAAAGATAGTGCCGCATCTAACTGTGTCGTTGTTTTCACCTAGAATGATAATTCACGTGAGAAAGATAATACTTCCAGTGTAAAAATACACCCAAACCAATCAACGAACAAGTAAAAAATAATAATATGCAATCATACAAGAACATAAAATAAACTGTTAATAACAATACCAAGTATTAGTACGTGACAAATCCTACAACATATAAAGACTTGCAATCATACAAGAACACGAAATAAACTGTTAATATCAATATTAAGTACATGACAATTCTTTGACATTAAAAGACAGCAAACCGACAATTTATAGCACACACCTTGGACGAAACTACATATTGCAGCAACGTTGGGCGATGCGGCAAGGCATTTCCAGGGTACTTGGTAGCAACCTACAACATTCATTCATAGATAAATAGATAGAGCAATTTCAGCTATTAACAAACAAAAAACAATCAAAACCTTGAAGCATTTCAGCTCCTTATTGCTGCATGCAAAACAGAAGACATGTAACTCACCGTATAAATAAGGTTCCCAACTGATCGCCTGCATCTGTCAGTAACACTAACCTTAAAACAACAAAGAAACACAAAAAATAATAAAAAGTTTGAAAGAGAGCAAAAAATTAGAAAGAAAATAGAATATAGAATGAAATGAATGCCTCGTGGATAACAGCAGTGAGATTGGTAGTGACTTTGTTGTTGGCGATGGTGTTTCGATCTGTGCGTTCGTCTAAGCCGATCTTTAGAAAGAGATCGAGAGACTTCTCCTTCTCCGAGCTATCTTCCTTCGCAGGAATCTTCTTCTCACGGGCTCCGATTGAAGCTAGATGAAAATTAGGGTTTTGCCTTTTGTGAGTATAGGAAAGAGTGTAAGAATCAGCAGCTTTATTTTAATCACCGGTTTAACAACGAAGACAAAGCTTAAACCACGGATTAACCCGATAATGACTGAATATATAAATAAAATAATAAATAGTAATAAAATAAAAATTATATTATAATTCTAACTCTAACTAAAATACAAATAACAAGTTGGTGTCGACATTAACACAAACAGAAAGAAAACAAGAAAAGGGAATTGTATATGTAGGGTTGAATTACGAACAGCTCATTGTCTTTTGGCAGATAAATGTCCACAACTATTCACAAAAATAAATACTACTTAATAAATAGGTTTCACATTCCATGACAGAAGATTAACATTCAAGCCCCAACTCAGAAACTACCATTAACAATGTACACTAATATTTGAGTTCATCAAATTCCAGGAGAAGGAACAAAAAATTAGATAAAATAAATAAAGATTTAAACACCGAAAAAGGAAGAAACCCGAAAACCTAAATAAAAAATGTACACTAATATTTGCGTAGTGATTTTTCCGGTGACCTCGTCAATCGTAATTCGACTGAACAGATAAACTATAACGATTCCCAAATTCGACTGAAACGAGCAGAACGCAAGTGTCCTGGATTACATAATGTAACACTGTAGTTTCTGGAAAAAGTCGTTAATGCAGTACATTTGACTAGAGTTATCATCCGGAAAATTCCACCAATGCAATTATTTACAAGGGCTAGAATTTGAAATAAAGTGAATAATGTCAAGATGCATTGAATAACAAATCAATATAGAGATGAACAAACTAGATTAACATTTTGCTATTTTATGGATTGATTTAAAATATTGATAATGTAGATTACATAACAAGAGATGACTCCTCCAATTTCAACGACCAAATTGGATATTTACTATTAATCCAAAGTTGATTACAGCGGCGAATCAGCGAACTACAGTCATAATCCGGGTGACATTACAGGACAATAGAGTAAATTCAACAAGACAAGAAAACACCATACCATTAACAATGTCGGAAATTTCAATCTGAGAACGAACAGTAGGACCAAGTCCTTTATCATCATCCGCAGTACTCATACAATCAACATTCCTCAATTTCGTTGGGCCGTTAACATCAACTAAATCAAATTCCTCTCTCACCGCTAACATCGCCACAAAAGCTGAAACAAGAGAAACAATATTTCAATTTTTAACAAATAAAAAAAATAATCCAAGAAATGAAAATGTTGAGAGCGGAAGAAGAAGACTGACGAATTCGGTTGGGACATTTCATCGAACACCTTGCGAGCGAGGACAAATTTTGTATTTTTCTTCATTTCAACCGGTAAGCTCTCATCCAATTTAGCTTTATTATGTTGTATACTCACTTTAATTTTAATTCAAATAAAAAACTGCACCGAAATCGAATCACAATCAAACTGTAGTAGAACCCGTAATTGAGTCGAAACAGTAAAAATGCAAGAATTCAAAACGCAACCAATTCTGAACAGAAAGTAAATCAAATTCAAAACTGAAAAAAAGATTTGAATTAGAAACAAACCAGTACCAAAAACTTGGCTCGAGTGCAAAATCTATACTGTGAAAAAGCTCTGCTCGAATCCAAACTCTGCACTGAGTCAAAACCTCTAAACTAGAACCAAAACAAAACTGAGTAGCAACTCGATTGTGAACAGAAAACCTTTGCGAACACCAAACATAACCGTGAAACTCTTTATGTGAAAAATAGATGAAGAGTTTGAGCGTATTGTTGTTGTTACGCGAGGAAGATGAGAGAAAAATAGCTTTTTAGGGCTCCTGGAGTTTTTGGAAAAAGCCCTTAGCGTTATTGTTTGTCTCTTTTCCACTTCCTTTCCTTGATTTTTTTTTTGTTTTAATTTAAATTTAAATTAAGAGGCCATATTTTAAAAGAGAAATTAGTAAGTTTCAGAGAAATATCAATTGAAGGTATTGTTTTAGTGGTAGAAAATTGTTTTAAATTGAAATTTATTACTAAAATTATATTAAATAATATAATATTCTACTATACTATTAATTCACGTTATTATATATAGTTGGCAGGATACATAGTTGTCATTAGTTGACAGTGTAAAAATAATTGACAGTGTCAGTGCACCATCCATTTTCTCATATATATATATATATATATATATATATATATATATATATATATATATATATATATATATATATATATATATATATATATACTAGTAGGAAACCCGTGCTATCGCACGGGTCCTGTCTGGGTTCATATTACACGTCTATCAGACCATTGTTTATAAAGTAAGAATTCATTCTTCAATTGGTTGACATTTACATAGTTATAAATATAGACTAATAATATAAACTAAATTTTAAAAATGTATTCGTAATTATAATAAACCCTACGGCCGATTCTTTATCTTCAATTATATAAACAGCAGCAAAAAAGAGTTTTATATATAATCATTAGAATGAACAGTCTACAACTGACATCTCATAGATACGTTCACATCCACCCCCTTTGACATACACATTACACATTATTCATAGTTGATTTTTTTAATTGAAAATAACATTTATAACTTGTTCCCGTTTATAAAAATAATTGTATCAACAATAAATTTGTTTTGTATATAAAAATATTTTTAAGTTATTTTTTATTATAAAAAATTATATCTAATTTTGATTTGTAAGCTAATATAATTCAACCAAAATTCAATCTATTTTGAACCAAAATAGTATAATGAACCAAAATTGACATTACATGTCAATCTACCAACTATTAAACATTGATTCGTATTTATAATAAATTGTACAACCATTTTTATAATTTCAATTATATATTACAACAACAAAAGAAATAGTTAAAAGATAGATATTAAAATGATCAATCTACACCTGGTATCTCATAGATATGTTCACATCTACCCGTGAATCCAAATGTTTTAACAAACGCCAGTTGAATCCAAATGAGTTAATTCTAAAAAAAAAATAACCTAGATATGATTCCATTTTTTCAAACCTAAAATATATGACAACTACCCGTCAAATTTCAAATTTACAAATTTTACAAATCTAAAATGTATGAGAGTACCCCGTCAAAAGATTCAAGAGCAAAAGATAAAATATTTAAAAATTAAACAAATAATTAAAATATAAATATATTAATAGAGTAATTAGATTTGAATATCTAAAGTTATAAAAAATAGATTTTTTTTGCTACCAAAAAAAATTAGAAATTTAAAACTTATGATAAATATTATATATTTATTCTCATATATTTAAAATAATCACATTAAGTAATTTCCATTAAATAGTGTAATAACTATAAGGATCTCAAATTTAAAATGCTTTGTTAAATTAATTTTAATAAAAAAAATTATGAAAATTACATAATCTGCTTTTTATTCTCATTTATACAAATAATTGTATAAATAGTTAAATTTATTATTTTCATAAAATACTTTATTATGCTTTATTTTAAAATGCTTTATTATTTAAAAATAAGGATTTTAAAAAATATTGATTAAAATAAAATAAGTATTCTATAGATGTGCTAATATACACATCAATCAAACGATAAGATCTAATTATAAACATTTGATATAATAACAAAATTAAATAATTTACTTATATAAATTATTATGAGTACTAATTTCAATACACATTATATATTAATAGGTACTAATTCATGGACTACAAATGAAAGAATAGTTGAGTAGTTGAGTAGATACATTAATACCAGGAGAAAAAGCACATCAAAACACATATGTAGCTCCCAATCTGCTAAAACTAACCCTTCACATATCATATTTATATACTACATATTTTCAACTAAAAAAAGTTCATAAGATAAATGTAATGTTATGACAACAAAAGATAATAGTTGTTTAATTACATGAAAAATAAGATAAAGATGTCCTTTTAATAGGTGGAGATAACACGCATCATACTTTTCTTCGTGTCTGTAAAAAAAATATAGGTTAGGTTTTGTAATACAGGGTTTATATATAACTTGTTTCTCCCATGGAACAACTGCATCTTGGAAAACATATATTTTCCTCATTTCAAAACATTATTGAAAGCATTATCAGAAGCATTATCAGGTGATAGAGTCTCTAAACAGAGAAATTTAAAATAACATCTTTGGAAAATATATATTTTCCTCATTTCAAAGCATTATTGAAAGCATTATCAGGTGATGGAGTCTCTAAACAGAGAAATTTAAAATAAGTGCTTGCAAAAAGATTTTCTAATTGCAACTATCTTTAGTAAAAAATATTTGTTTGGAGGAAGTGATTTTATGCATGCCATGAAAAACCCATTTGAAGAAATATATTTGCATTCAGAGAATGACAATATCAGACCGCTCATATTCGTAGGAGTAATTTTTGTTCTAAAATTTGTAGCTCTGACTCTTTCATCAGAATGTCAGCTCCCTTCTTCCAAGGTGCAAAATCAGTTCCTAAATTAAAGAAGAAAAAACACATCCAAGGTGCAAAATCAGTTCCTGAATTAAACAAAAAAAACACAACAAATTATTCAACAATGAAATCCAACAAAATATTGATTAAGGATAAACAATGTTGATATGAACTTTTTTTTTTCACCCACGATTTCTTAACTGCAATACAGGATAAAAAATAAGAACTAATAGGCAAACAAATAGAACACGATTTCTTAACTGCAATATAGTAACAAAAAAATAATAACTAATAGGCAAACAAACATAACATCAATTTTGTATCAAATGCCTCTAAGCCATAAAGTTTCGAATCAGTTGCGTTGAATTTGTGGAGCAGAGCAAATCAGGTGTGATTAACAACTTTTTTATATGAAATAAAAGATCAAACGAATTATCGGTGTTCCATTTTTCATGTAAACATCAAAAAAAATGGACCTGATCTGAAAGCGTGAGCCATGCCAATGCGTAAAAAACTGCAAGAACAAAACATATTTCACGCGAACAGTAAATTAAGATCGAAACTTGCAACAACAAAAAGATGGAATGACAAAATAAACTCACATCTTGAAGAACTGATATGAAGAAAAGTGATATGGAGAAATATATAAGGTGAAGCGTGAAAATGACATGTTTTAGAAAACTTAAAGGCCAAGGATTTATTGCATTGTTGGTAGTGAAGATTTTGCTTTTCCAAAAACCCTAATGGAGATGAATTGGAATGGAAGTAGAAATTGGAATGTGGAGGGTTTTAGGCATATTGAAAGAATATTGAAAGAGGAGGAATGAAAAAACGATTTTGTTGGCTGCGGTTATAGTTCCAAAGAGGAATAATTATTGCATTGGAATGGAGGGATTTAAGTTTTGAAAATCCAAAAGCCAAAAGCTTGTCACGTTTCTATGCAGCCTCACGTTTCTTTTCTATAGGATTTAGGTTGAATAAAAAAATAGAAATTAAAAACCAATACCAACAAAATATAAGAGGCTGACACCTCATATAGCATTAAATGTCAAATGAATAGAAATGAGTTATTTTGCAAAAAGACAACTTTATCCATAGAATAAGAATAGACATAGTTATTTAATCAGAGGACTTGTATTGTCTTTTCCAGGCACTTTGATTTTTATATATTTATAATATATATATATATATATATATATATATATATATATATATATATTAGAATTTTTAACCAAAATATATTTAATTTTTTTAATTAATACCCACGAAGTTTTTTTTAAAAAAGGTGCTTCCGGAGATGCATCTACGGAAGTTGGGGGCATAAATGAAATTTTGTTTGGTGTCTAAAAGATCTATGGGATGCATTGAGAAATCGTCAACCATGTTTAGGGGTGTTTTTCACGTAGTCGCTATTCCCTATGGCGCCACCTTCTTTTTAAAAAACAATCAGTTACCTGTGGTAAAATATTTTAATGTCCGATCAACAGGTAAATTTGCAGGTAAACCCGTAAGTAACAGTAAATTCACGGGCTATTGAAATTTTTAAAAAAAAATAGGAGGCGCAATATAGAATGGCCAAACATGGTTATTGAGGTAATATTTTTGAAATATGAGTTACTTATAGATTTTTTTAAAAAATTGGTTATTATAAAAAAATCTACAATACCCATTCTCAATATTTTTAATATCTTTTATTAATTTTATTTTTAAAATTTTTTATACCTTTTATTTCATTAATAAATTAAGATGAAAATTTAAAAATAACACAATTCACATAAAATATTCATTAATATAATAATATTAAATAATTAACCATTAAATATAATGATTAAACCATTAAATATAATAGTTAATTATTTAAAAAAATTTAGACAAAAATTACTATTATTTTAAGAAAATAGTTAAATTTGCAGCAAAATCTGCAGGAAACTTTCCTGCGGATTCAGTATAATAGTTTGGTTTTGTTAGATTAGATATCCGTAGCAAAATTCGTAGGAAAATTTCCTGCGGATTCTGCATTGTAGTTTGAAATATACAAACCGCAGCAAAATCCGCGGGTATTCCTGCGGAATTTTCTGCCATTTCTAGATCCGCAGGAAAATTTATTTTGTTTAAGAAAGTCCCAGGAAAATCCGCAGGTAAACCTGCGGAATATTTTCCGCAACAAATTCCGCAGGTAATACGTGTATTTTTAGTAGTGTAAAGTGTAACACCCTTCTAAACCCCGCGGTAATTTAAATAAATATATATCAGAGTAAAAACATAAACACAAGGGTGCCACAGTTATTTAAAATAAATAAACCAATCATGGTCAAGTCATGCTTTATTAGGAAACGATTTACCAAACACAATTATGTTTATCACTACGGAATAAGAAACATCATCAACATAACCAAATGGAAACATAATCCAACACCAAATAAAATAGATAACTCTCATAAATCTCTATAACTATCGTCCCCCAGTGTTACAATATCAGAGCATGACCGACACGACCCAAAACAATGGATAAACTCTACGAGTCATCCTCACCGAGTACTAATGCCGCTACTCCTCATTCTGAAAAATGTCAACAAGTAAGGGTGAGTCTCATTCTCAATTAATCAATGTTATGCATTCATAAGCAACAAAACATCATAATATATCATTCACCCAATTTGTCATATATTCAGATATTCAATGATCATTCATCAATCACAACAAATACAACAATTACAACAAATACGACACCAAACATAACACTGAAATTCAATTCAATCATGTTATGACAAAGATGCATGTGACCAACTGACACTATGCATGTGGTACCAATAAACCGTGGAATCAATCCACCTAACCGATCTACGCCTCATCGAGATACGGCCCACCGACACAATTTCCGCATAATGGGAAATATGTCCACCAACGATCCAAACATCACCGGGATCCATCATCAAATGCATATGAATGAATGTACACATATACCATACTTAAAAACATCACCGATCCGATGCACCGCACCGTCTCGTCATAACTCACCGTTTTCATCACCGAATAAGTATGTACACGCTGCACAATCATTCAATTATTCACATATATTTACATGAAATATATCATTCAATCATCACCGTCATATTATCACAACAATCATGATAATAGTCACAACAAATCTATCACCGCATCAACACATTGTCACATTCAAAAACATATGCACACAATGTTACATTCAATCATACATGTCCACATATAACATATAATCATCACATTAATAATAATAACAGTTCATCCCATCGTCCCACGAAAACATTGTCATGTTTACACAATTCCACATACACACAATGTATATCAACGAAGCAATTAAATAATCTTTTGAAAATAATTCGGGTCACCGCCCATCTCACCAATTCATCATATAAAATATTTAATTTGCTTCACAACGTCCCAAACGGCACCAAGAAAGGATACACGGATCAAAAGATACGTTATTTTAAAGTTTTAGAAAAGTTCAACACAGCAAAGTTCGCTCAGCGAAGCCCGAAAGAAACGAATCCTTCAGACCTCCGCTCAGCAGACCTCTAGCGACGCCCAACAGAAGCAAACTACATTGGGACCTCCGCTCAGCGGACCCCCTCCGCTCAGCGGACCTGCGATTTCACCAATTCTCAAGTCTGCGACAGACCTGCGACTTCATACCCTTTACACCCAAAAACAATTCCAGACATCATATACAAGCATACAAACGTCAAATTTCTCATCACACATCATTATACATCAAAACAAACATCAATAACCAACAATCTATACAAATTCATCAATTATCCCAAATCATAACATACCTAACAATATTAAATCCCAATATACCCAATCGAATCGAATCATACGTTAAGCCATCCTATTACCCATAATCACATAATAGAAACTAACCGGAAGAGTCCCCCCTTACCTTAGCCAAAAATCCGGACATTTCTCCTTCTTCTCCATCAAACCCGTAAGGCTCTTTTCATCACTTTCAGCAAGAATCTTCAATCTTCAAACCCGCTTATCTCCCTCACCGAGAACTTCCCTGACACAAATTAGTATATCAAATCGAAGGAAATTTCGTGTAGAATCCGAATCTTCAAGAATTACCTGATTTGGAGCTAAGAGCGGAGAGTTATGACCCATTTTGTGAGGGCTGCACCATGAATACGAAAATCCCTTTTCTCCATGAATTCTCCTTCTCTCCCTCTTAGGTTTTCCTTCTCTATTTCTCAATTTTCTTTTATTTACTTGTTTTATTAAAACATGGCATAATTTAGTAATGGGCTCAACACTTAACACTCCCTCATTACTAAATACTCCACTTGGCCCGGAGACCAATACTCAATAATTCTTCCAATTAGTTCAACGAAAATACCAAATAAATTCCAAATAATAATTTAATTTCCGATTAAATTAAAATTAGAAAATATGGGGTGTTACAACTCTCCCCCACTAAAAGAGTTTTCGTCCTCTAAAACATACTTCAAGTGAAAAGTCTTGGATAGGAGTCCTTCATCTGACTCTTCAGTTCCCATATAACATTTCCATCAGTCGATCCTCAAAAATCCATCTGACATAACCAATAGGAAGCACATCTCACGCATTCAATCTCAGCTCTTACGTCGCATTTGACCACCCAAAGGTGTACTACTCGTTATACCTCCAAAAGGTTAACAACAATAGAACATTGAGGTACAACCCATACAATACGCCCAATAACTGAATAATATAATTACACAACTCGTGGTATAATCACACCTGATCAACACTGCAGCAATGCATTCCATATTCGAACGTACCAACCTGAAACACACTTTCCCATTTGCGCGATAAGGTAATACTTACACTTTTCACCAGCCGCTTCCATCAAGAAACTCAATAATAATATTCCTATATCATTGGATTTCAACTATCTGAATCCTCCTAAGTCACACCAGCAACTATCCAACACGTTACATTCCGCTTTTGCCGCACTATCCTTATTACTCATTACAATCATCATCCCCAATTAGATTTCTTAGTTTTGCCCAATTCCAATTCTCTTTACTCATTCGTTTAAAATCCTCCTTTACCATACATGGCACTAATTTACCACTTAGCAATACTTATACTCATTCAACAACAAATTCCTGAGTTACTATATCTATTAAGACATTCCAATCATCGGAACGAGTACACAGGAGTAGTTATGATCACACTCATCAACCTCCATATACCATTGCTTACAAGGTAGCTCAACTTAGTCCCATTCTTCTCCAAGAATTAAATCAACTTCATCCTTCATAGAGTATATTTCCTCATTATATATGAAAATCTACAATAACACCTTTCAACAGCACAAAATTATTATAGCATCATATAGTATCAACTCATCGTCTTAACTTCGCCGAATGCATACTCGTCAACCACGTACAACCATAATAACATGTTCATCATCTCGGAAATTATTCAGAAGATTTCTAATTCTTCGACACGACATCCTTACATCCACTGGATTCTATATCCAGCATATAGATCAATACATATTCTCTATGTAGGCTCCTGACATATTAATTCCTTATTGGCCACGAGTAGTACTCATGACACTACTCCACATCACACTTTCGCTGCGCGACTCTGATTACCCGTCTTAAGTCATTTGTCCATCATGTTTCACTCTTTCATATTCACTTCTTCATAAGTCCACACAACATAGTGAGTGCTTATTCTCACGGTTTAATATCCATCACATCTTATACCATTAAGGCAACAAACAAGCTCATCCCATCTATATGATTCCGTCTACTATCAACAAGAGATTAAGGGTGATCAAGTCCTCAATTTGTCAATAGGTAGCCAACAACCATATGTAAGCATAAATCGTCGTTACTACATAATAGTGTCCTTTCCGAGTCAGCACTCAAACTCATTAACATCGTCATAGTTCAATAATTCACTTTGAGTCTTTACAACTCGCACATTTCCCTCTTATTGGATCTTGTCGGTGAGACACCAACATCCCAACATTTCACATAATCCGCTTCATAGTCACTTAGCATCACACACTTGTTAAGTACTTCCAAACTTCATAGTCACTAACATACTCGTACATTACTATTCATCCCGTTCCAAATCAAAATCCTCATCTTAGCAAAAGACCGCGACAACATTCATAACTCGTGGTTTTACTCTAAATCTCATGGCATCCTTCGCGTCTAAGTATCATTCCACTCAGAGTCTCAACAAAGTCTTCCTCACATCAATAGGTGTCAGAAATCCTCTACAATTCTTCTTTTATACATGTCGTTACTTTGGCATCACAATTACGACTTCAACTGTTCTAAAGTTTATTTCACCTTTCCTACTAATTCACTCCTCACTAAAATCCATCAGCACTCAAATCATCTTTATCACCGAACATCTCATCAACTTATTCATCAACAACATGTTCTACTCAATTTCGTTTCAAACAATCACGGTAGTAGGCATTCTTATTCAACAAGCTTCACGCTTCCTTAACCGAATTCAAAATCTCTCTTCATAGGATCACCTCTACTGTATTTATAACTCTCCCATAAGGTAGAACATAATTTTACCTCTTCGTAGGCTCAAATGGTACATTAATCCGACACTCGGAACTCAAGATATGAATCTTCCAATCATTATCCGAAATGCAACATCGACATCATGCAGCGACGCTCTATACGGTATTCGCAAAACACTTCAAATGGTATATTCAATTCTTAAAATTACTTCTCAACAACCTTCTAATTATTCCTTCAATCCGTCCAACGCTGACACTAACATCCCGTGCGGTACCAATAAGTCTAGTTCTAAGAACAAGAGTAACCGTAACTTCACATCTTTCCAACGTCTCCCTATCACAATTAATTATGTTACAGCTGCTGCAACCATTTTGACAACAAATTTCATCTCATTAGCTTTCCGACGCTTCAAACGGAACTCAAATCGGATGTCCAGAACTCTAGTTATGAATTTTCGAAGTTCTGCAGCTATTCAGCAATTTTCCTGCGTTTTGCTTACGAAAATCTCACTCCAAAGCTCATTCTCTTCAACTCGATCACATTCCAAACAGCCCCTTATCATATATCTTCACTTCCAAATATTCTTATAACTTGAGCAACACATCCCATCGCCGAAGTGCGATTTCTGAAACATTACGACATCAATCCTCTTTGTAAACTTGTAGCTGAACCTCTTCCGAGACGTAAGGCTACTCAACTGACAACTTCGCAGCTGTCATACCCCAAATTTGTCCTACCCTTAACTTCTAACTGGCGTAGGCTTATGCATTTCATAGTCTCATCTGCATACCTCCATTAGGGCATTAACATGACCTCACATTCATGCATTAAATAAACATACACAAAGCATGGGATCATTTGTCATGGACTAGGGTTTATTTCCCTGGTTATTTGAATCGAGACTCTTTAATTAGGGTTTCGGGCTCGTGCATACTTTATCAAGTCTTTTGTTACAATGGTCATACAATATTTCAAGACTTTGACTCTCTCGGGGAGATTGCTTCTATTACAAGTGTTTGGTTTGATTGTAAAGGGTCGAAGAATAAATGGATTGAGTTTCTTAATGTGCTTGTTTGGAAAGGAAATATAGTCATACAATTGAGTCCCTTGACTTAAGCCTTAAAGATTTCTATCTCAAGCACAAGTGTGGTCACTGATACATTGATGAAGAGAGACATGTGGAGATTATATGCGAAATTGCCAATTCTTAGTCAAAGTCAGTCATGTGTGGTCGACTTTTTGGACAAAGAACATAGTAAACTACATTGAGTTGTCATCTCATGGATGTTGTGAGATTCAATATTCAAATTCAAAAGAGGAAAAGGAAAAGAAGACTTTGAAATTCAAATTATTGCAAAAAGGAGCAAACTGCATTGTTGAACCCAAAGCCAAGGCATGACGTCATGTGTTGTTTCAAATTCAATACCAAACTCCAATTCAAAGTTATTATCATTACAACCTCATCACACAAAATCATACACGAAAAATACATCACTGAAAATTCCATTCAATTATATCAAAACCATATCCATTACAAAAATCAAACTACAAAAATTATTACACAAAAATATTTTGGCTTTCTGTTCCTAATCTCTAGACATCACCACTTTCATTCTAAACCATGATTCTTTACAAGAGACCAAATGTTCACACAGTCACAAACACATCACGGTACAGCAAAACACATACATTCACAAGCCAATGGCAGCCCTGAGTACATGTCATCACTAAGGCTAAACCGAGCCATACAATACTACACAAACACTAAAACCTATTCTTCAAGACTTTTGCCCCAATCTGTAAGTTCACCATCCTCCGAACATTAGGTTCCATTCGTTTGCGAGCTCTCCTTTTGCTCTCCAGCCAGAACCTACGACCACAAAGCCGTTCCACTCTTCATCGAAACATGACAGAAAATCAGAGATTGCAATATCAGTTCGAAACGGGTCCATACCATGAGTCATCCTCTTATGCATCACACATCTCCAGACTTCAAGCTTCAAGCCTTGTAGCTTTTAATGCTCAAAATTCATTCAAGATAAAGGCCCTGCATCAGAATATAAAAACAGGCATTATGTCAGTTAAAGGGACACTCAGAAAAAGAAGAGAAAAAAACCAAAATTCATATTCATAACAGCCTACACTAGCAACTTGTAACCACATTCAGTTTACACCATCCTAAAGCCCTGTACCAGTTCAGAAAATGAGAAGGAAACTACTCAAAATAGATACTACATCATTCAGCTCATCAGTTCAAATCACATACACTTGCTGCCGCCATATTTCATTAAGAGGGAACCTGTTGCGAAAAGATCGTACCAAGACATACACAATACATTAACCTTTTCTCTAAATTAACAATCCTAACTACTTCCTCTAACAGTTAACCAACTCCAAACAGTTTGTAACCAACTTCCTAACTAACCCCTAACCGATTCATAACAGAATTTCTAATCCCTAACCGAATCTCTAACAACCTGTTAACAGAAAAAACTCATAACTGTCAACTAACAAACCTTCAATAGATCTAACAGAATCAATTCATAACAGAAAAAGAGAGAGAGCTGAACTAACCTGCCATCCCTATATAACAGACACTTCACTCTCTCTTCACATGATCACCATCTTCACCTCTTCATCCCTTCACCATTGCCACTCTCTCCACTATTCTGATCTTCATCAACTTTTCATCATCTTCATCTTCATTCAACCTTCCCCATCTTCTTCAATTCACAGAATAAAAATCGCTTGAACCTTTTCTCAATCATTCCTCTGAATCTTCATCAACTTTCATTCTTCATCCCCTTCAAGAATCCATCTTCATCACCTTCTTCAATCATCACCATCTTCATTCTCTAAAACTCCATCTTCTTCAATCTTCATCACCACTGAATCATCGATAAACAACAACAAACTCAATAAACAGTTTACCACCGTTCAACCTCCATTCATATTCAACAAGAAAAACTGATCAGAAAACCACAGAAATCAAGAAGAAGGAGGAGAAGAAACGTGAATCGGATAAGAGAAATAAAGCATTGGAGTTAACACTTACTTCAATTTCTAGTCACCGACATCTTCGAGTCCGCAATAACTTCAATCTTCATCGTCACTTTTCTCTGCTTTCAACGCCAGCAATACGCAACAACAGTGATCTTCAGTTTCTTCTCCACCGCAGACAACGACGCTATCTCCGCATTGTTCTTCACTTCAGTTCAGCAGTCAAACGTAATCTTCAATCACCATCAACGCCATAGAAATTTCCATAGCAATCGTCATTTGTTCACGGCGGAGATCGGGAGTAATGAGAGAATGAGAGCGATGCGAAGACGAGCGGAGAGTGAGACGCATCAGAGAGAGAAATTTGAGACCGAATGAGATGAAAGCGAGAGGGAGCCGGAGAAGTTATCGGTGACGGTGGAGCGAGGAAGATCTCCGGCCGCCGCAAGTGAGGAGAGGGAGAGAGTTTCTTCGTATGAACTCCAAGCGTCACAAGATTCTGAACCCTAATCCCCAATCTCAGCTTATCTCTTTTTCTTTTTCTTTTCTTTTTTATTTTAATTAATTTTGTTAATTAATAAAAATCAGAATAATTGGACTAATCTGAATACTAATAAACCATCTTGGGCCATATTACGAATTGCAATTTGCACCCCCACTCGGCCCATGCTGCACACGTTTTCGGGCATATAAGAAACTACACAAAAACATCAGTCTGGGCTTTATCCTTTGGGCCATACGCATAACTGCTGACTGCACCACGATTTTCAATTTGAGCCTCCCTGACTCCATTAAAATGTGTAGATTTTAGGTTCACTCTACAATAGTTTTTTTTTATTATTTTTAGTTGATAAAAACATGATGAAACCTTTAATATTTTGTTAGATTTTTAGGTGATCACTGACATTAGAAAAACTCATAAATAATAGTAAATATTTTAGGTTAATTTTGACATTTGAGTTCTTTTATAAAAAACCCATAAGAATAGTAGTTTTTTTTAGTTTCATTTTTACTAATGCTTGAATCATTTTGTACTATTTCATGGTCATTTTTGTACGATGCTTGTGTGATTTTATTGCCCTTATTCTTGGCCTTATTTTAGGCCTATCTTTGTTAGTACCTTTTCATGACTCCCTTCAGAATCTATCCCATGTTAACATTAGGATTTAGACTTGTATAGACAACTTAAACTAGAATTTAGAGATAGTTTCCTTCTTTCATTCTTTTTCTTTTCAACTCTAAAATACTTAATAAAAACCTGACGAAGATCATACTGTCACACTTCTGATACATGGTGGGAAAGAAATGATTGGGGCGTAGGCCCCGATGTATGTTCTTCCCCACGTAGTAGAAAAGAAATGATTGGGGTGTAGGCCCCGATGTACGTTCTTTTCTACTGAACGGAAAAGAAATGATTGGAATGTAGATTTCGATGTATTTCTTATCCGTCATTTAGAGAATCGATTGTGGTGTAGACCTCGATGTGCATTCTCTAAATATTCAAAAAACAAACAAACTCTTTTTGGTATGATCTAAGTCACAAATTAAATCCCTAAAAAAAACACCAACCAAAAACACTTCAAAAAACCTAATAAATGGTCAGATTTAAAGCAAAAGTAAGGAAGTGATGCGAGACCTTGTAGTGGGTTCTCGTCATCATGGAATTACCCTAAAAGATACAAACCAATCTCTTTTTCTTCTCTTAAGGGCAAGTTATCTCCGCTCCATTGCATCCTAGGCGATCCCTTATGCAAGAGCGTGAGCGTTAACGCCGCCCAACTAAAAAACACAAAAACAAACAGAAAATCGTGAGCCGAGCTACGGTAACTCTGATTCCTGAAAAGGATACGTAGGCAGCGGGGTAGGGCCCGTGCGAGTACAATTCTTTATTTTCCCTACATTCTGCATTCATTCGCATTTAGACATAGACATAGTTAGACACCCTTTAGATAGAAACAAACATAGGTGGATACCATCGAGTACGATGGGCGTGAGGGGTGCTAGCACCTTCCCCTTGCGTAACCGACTCCCGTACCTTGATTCTCTGGTCGCAAGACCCTGTTCCTTCCTTTGTTAGGTTTTCTGATATTCCTTTCCCTTATGGGATAAATATATTGGTGGCGACTCTGTTCATTTTTCGCGAGCGTGCGACAGCTGGCGACTCTGCTGGGGATGTTGCTAGACCTGTTGCTGGTCCATCCTTAGTGAGTCGATCCTAGCCTATCCGTTTGTTTGTTTATTTACTGGGTGTGCTATGTTTTGTCTATACGTGCATTTATTTATTTTATGTATTTGTTTTATGTTTCGCATGTCCTGTTTACTTTCCCGCTTGCATATCATGTTTACTTTCCGCATGCATCTGGACTATATTATGGGTCCCCGTGGGGGCCACATATTTTCTCTGTTTGCAGGTTGGGTGGGATGTTTCTATGAGGTAAAAGGCCCAATACCCAGGCCAGAGTTGACACATAGGATACCTAGGATAGAGTGGATAGTCATGACGCCAACAGAATGTCAGGTTCTGTTGATTGCGATCATGAGACCCACGCCCAGTCGAGGTCCAAATGGGGTATCATTGTTGGCATGTAGATGCAACAACATTGGTGCCTCAGGAGGACTGATAACGCTGGTTGCCATTTTGACCTTACCCTGACCTAGATTCACCCGTGAGTGGGGAGGGATATACATGACAGGTACCGTTGGTGACTCAGGTTCTGTTGGTGACTATTGGTTCTCCTGGTATTCAAAAAGGTGTCGGACCTTTGATCCTGTGACATTTGACCTGTATCAGTTATTCAGAGGATTGTACAGTGGTTACTAAGATTATATGGACCGTGGATCCCATGCTTTTGCATTGCATAACATCATTGCTTTGTCCACTCCATTTATGAAAGATCCTAAAGTCTATTTCCAAAAAAAAAAGAAAAGAAAAGAAAAGATATGTAAAAGAAAAGGAAATAGAAAAGCAAAAAAGGAAAGAAAAGATATTCTATACAAAATAAAGCCTTGAAAAAAAAGAGAAAAAGAAAGATGAAAGTGTGAGAAAAGACTTTAGGATCTCTCATAAATGAAACATGCATTCATACTATCATGCATTTCATGGTTCTTTCAAAGACTTATGGGACCATTTCTATTCAGATTCCAAGATCAACAACAGATTTGACTTCTCACCACCACAACTACAAGATCAACTATGGAACAACTCCGTGAGGAAATGGATGAGATGAGGGAACAAATGGGTCATCTTATGTTGGAAATGCAAGAATTGGTCCATAATCAGGGTGCACTAAAAGAGGAAAACAGTCAGTTGAAGACTCAAGTGAGTTTGGTCATGGAAGTTCTGAAAAAGGTACTAAGAAAGGAAGGGGATGTTGTCCCTACTGCTGCAACAGAAGTTGTTGATCCCTTCTCTTCAGTAGGATCCTTTCCCACTCATGGAATACCTCAGGAAGTTCCTCCTCAACTCCATGTGCCATTACCTCCATGCCAATCTGTTCTTCAAGGAGGCCAAATGTGTGGGAAAAAGCCTAAGATACCTCATAGAATTCTCAATCCTATCCCGATGCCTTACGCTCAGTTACTTCCCCGTTTGCTGGAGCTTCAGTTGATTGAGCTGCGAGAATTGGCTACGCCTGAAAAGCTTCCCCCACCTTTGATGCCAATGCTCGATGTGAGTTCCATTCTGGGGCACCTGGTCATGATATTGAGAATTGTAGGGCGCTGAAGCAGCAAATTCAAGATCTCATTGATTCAAAAGTGATTTTGTTCACCCCCGAGGGTATGTTTGTTCGAGGAAATGGGGTTCCAACTGCGGTGGAAGAAAAGGTTGATTCATACTTCTATGTCAGATCTACTTCAAATCAGAAGCATAAGGCACCATCTCGGGTTCCAGGTTTCCCACCTCATCAGTCTCCATTTGTTTCACAGCCAGATCAAAAGAGGAAGACACCTGAACAGAATGGGTACTGGAATCATTGCCATCAGCAGGGTCCACAAATGCCAAGGAGACCACCAAGAAGAATTGACCCAATTCCTATGACCTATAGTCAATTGCTTTCTCATTTACTCAAGGATTCTTTGGTCCAACTAAGAGAGTTTAAGCCCCCTCCAACACCGATTCCTCAAGGATATGACTTAAATGCAAAGTGTGAGTACCATTCTGGGACATCTGGACATTCAACTGAGGATTGTAATGTTTTGAAACATAAAGTCCAAGATCTCATTGACTCCAAAGCAATATCATTCACCCCAAATGATCTGCACATAAAACGAAGAGTTCATGCACAAGTGAATGTCCGTATTCCGTAAAGTATCACCAAAAAAACAATAAGCCCAGAAGGAGTCAAGTCTCCTCAACTATGGCAATCATCATTTCCTTTCTGTGTTCTCATTTCAAGTATTTCCTGTTTTGTAGAAAGCTGCTTCCTTGAACTCGTTGGTATAATAATAATAAAAACACCACAAATTCTCGAGCAACTTTGTCAGAATCTTCTTTCCAAGGGGTAATCAAGAATGTTTTGTAGAAGCACCTCTCATTCTCAAGGTTCTTGTACTCAGTTGTATCCGTGGAGGTTGTTGTTTCAGTTGGTGTTTTGGTCTTTCCTTACAACATATAGCATCTCTAAGTTTGATGACCACGCAAGGTTCCTCCATGTTTGATGGCAAATACTTCTTCAATGAATATGCTTGGGGCTCCCGCACGAGGGATAAGCAAGACGTACTCTTATCTTGAGCATTGCACCATTTGCATTGCTCGAATCCCTAAAAGCATTACGAATTCCTATGTGACTTCGTCAGAATCTTCTTCCGTGTGGTAATCAAGAGTGTTCTTCATAATGCTTCTCATCCTCAAGGTTCTACTTCATATCTCAATTGCCTTTTCTCATGATTTTCTTCTCAGTGGCCCTTGCTTGTTAACAGAGAGAAAAATATAAGAAACAAATTGATGGCCGTATGCCCAGTTGCTTCCTCGTTTGTCAGAATTTCAGTTGGTTGAGATTCGTGTTTTGGGTCTTCTTCACCACAAATAGATCTCCTCAATCTGATGACGATACAAGGCTATTCCATTTTATGAAGGCGAATACTTCTTCAACATCTATGCTTGGGGCTCCCGCACGAGGGATAAGCAAGATGCACTCTTATCTTGAGCATTGCATCACTCGCATTGCTCGAATCCCTAAAGCAAGGCAAAAGTTTACAATTCATGGGTGACTTTGTTGGAGTTCTCTTTTGAAGTAATCTGAAGTGTTTGGAAGGAACTGCAGAAAGTATTCAAGCTCAGCAAGTCCAGACGGAGTCAAGTCTCCTCAACAACGACACCCATTTAGTTTCTTACTGCATTCTCATTGTAATTTTTCATTTGTGTGTTTAAGCATCAATAGCATGTAAAAACTTGTTAATTTCTGAATGAAAATCATAATACATTGTCTATGTTTGTCTTGAAGTAATCCATTCGTTATCACTCATAAAATGTTTTGGCATTACGATACCAACTTTACTAATCGCTTGCTTAGGCAGAAAGCTGAGGGAGAATGATGAAAGATAAAAATGAAAAATCTCTAATCATGTGTTTTCGAATAAAAACCCTACTGAGGATGTACAGGCATTGTTTCAAATCCCCAAACACCGAAGATATAAGGGAGATAGACCCTCGTTAACCCCTTTGAGCCTTGGAGAAGGAGTTTCTTTTCTGATCATAAAAACCCTTATTTTAACCTTGGGGCAGGGTAGTGTTCATTTAACTTGATCGAGTGTTCAAAACTCACCAAAAGGTGCACATAAGGATACAACAATGGTTATCCTTCAAAAGGTTGAGGAATTTCAAAACCGCAATGATTATCCTTATTCCATCAAGAGGTCAAAAGAGGACGATGCCACAATGGTTATCCCTCATCAATCAGAGAATGAGGCAGTCACAATATTTCAAACAAATCGAGGGCAACGCGATATCACACGACTTGTTCAAAAAAAGGAGAATAAAAAAAAAAAGAAAGAGCCCGCTAAGTCAATAACATGAAAATAAGTGACTTAGGCAAAAGTTAGGGCATCCCGCTGGACTCCAAAATAAAATTCAAGAGAATTTGTCCAGGCAAAAGTTAGGGAAAGCAGAAGCGAAAAACAAGAATTACAAAATAAAAATCCTCATCAAAGGAACAAAGTCGTGTGATGATCAATCAGAAGAATAGGAAAGTGAGTGACTGCCATGTCCGAAAAACCTCATTGATTCCTCAACCATCCCAAATTCCTTGTGAGGAATGAACACTCATGTCGAGTTAATGGAACCTAGGAATGGAGAACATCACGAAGGGGGTGGGTACCAAATAATTTTGAGCCTAAAATCCTTTGTTTTCTGAAAATCGTGAACCTGGCCAAGTTACAACCCTCAAAAGTCCTAATTGAAGTAGGGTTTATTTCGAAAGCATACTCCGATGAGATAGTGTTTAACTGACTCCCAATGAAGCGTCACACATATCCATGTTGGTATCGTATGCCTGCTTTATCTTCCATATGCAAAAATCGAGGTTGTATCAACTAGTGATTCATTCACAAGAGGTCGCAACCTCATTCCACTAAAATGTTTTAAAACTTCAAGACTAACATAGGCTTTGCATTAGAATCATCATTCTTAGAATTAACATTCTTTTGCATACAAATATGTGCTTAACATCAAGGAAGTTACCATGATGAGAATCAGTAAGTAACTTGATCATGTCAAAATACAAGAGACTTGAGAACTCTGAGGAGTAAAAGCTAATCATTTCAAATGTTGACTATCGAGGGGCAAGTTCCCTAAAAGAACTCCGTTGGGCATGAACAATTGATGCTTTCTTGGATTACCTTGAGGGGAAGAGTTTAAAGACTCCGTCGAGCGTGGTGAAGTTGTCCCCATGTTTGTTTGGCATCAAAACAAGGAAAGCTTGAGCATTCTAGTCAGATGTACCTAATCAGGGGCAATTGAATCGAGGTTGGACCTCTCAAATTCAGTATATCTGGGGCAATCATGACGATAAATCTCTTCAAGCTTTGATCAACCTGGGGCAATCATGTCAAGGAATTTCTCTCAAATACAACCAATATGGGGCAGTTACGTCGAGATTTGACAAATCTCTCCAAGGATCCTGTGGGGAAATTTCCTTCATGGGTCATGAAAGCTTGGGGCACAATCTTTTGAGTTATCTTGTCTCTCCCCAACCATAGGAGTTTATTTCTCCTGGAAACTTGGTCTCTCCCCAAGCATGGAGTTTATTTCTCCCGAGAGTTTGTTCCATTCCTCAAGCATAGGAGTTTATTTCTCCTAGGAGTTGTTCTACTACCCTAATCAAGGCTCCTTATTTGGATTCCTCATCCCCAACATGGTGAATCGAGGGAATCTCCTCAAGTTGAAAATCTTCCAACCAGTGGCACATGGTGAGAAGTCAGAAATCATTCTTCAAGTCAAAGAAAAGTGCATCTTACAAATCAAAGTCCAATATCTATTGGCACCTCCACATGGTCCTTAACACTAAGGGGATTTTCCCTGGTGTTTACCTCACTAATGCCTTTATTTGGCACTCTGCATATAGCGTTCACTGCATATAGCATTGCATCCTCGAAGGCGTAGCATATCCATCAAAATGGAGCATTACGCCATAGAAAAATTCAAACATGCATACAAAGCATAAGCCAGATAATACAAATCCGCACCCAGTCAAGACAATAATACATCCCCACACAAAAAGTTGTCCTTACAAATTCTGGTTGATATCTGCTACTACATTTCAAATCTCTTCCAACCACGGTGCCGAGGCGAGGTATCTTCAATCTCTGATGAGTGTCTGACACAATGTCTTCTTTTGTCCTGATGTCGAGTCGATGTTGAGTCATAGATCGTAAAAGATCTTATTCTTTCAGTCCTGAAGATCGTACGAGATCCTTTCCTGATGTCGAGTCGATGTTGAGTCATAGATCGTAAAGGATCTTATTCTTTCAGTCCTGAAGATCGTACGAGATCCTTTCCTGATGTCGAGTCGATGTTGAGTCATAGATCGTAAAAGATCTTATTCTTTTAGTCCTGAAGATCATGCTTAGGTCTTCTCCTGATGTTGAGTCGATGTTGAGTCATAGATCGTAAAAGATCTTATTCTTTCAGTCCTGAAGATCGTACGAGATCCTTTCCTGATGTCGAGTCGATGTTGAGTCATAGATCGTAAAAGATCTTATTCTTTCAGTCCTGAAGATCGTACGAGATCCTTTCCTGATGTCGAGTCGATGTTGAGTCATAGATCGTAAAAGATCTTATTCTTTTAGTCCTGAAGATCATGCTTAGGTCTTCTCCTGATGTTGAGTCGATGTTGAGTCATAGATCGTAAAAGATCTTATTCTTTCAGTCCCGAAGATCATGCTTAGGTCTTCTCCTGGTGTCGAGTCGGTGTTGAGTCATAGATCGTAAGAGATCTTATTCTTTCAGTCCTGAAGATCATGCTTAGGTCTTCTCCTGATGTTGAGTCGATGTTGAGTCATAAATCGTAAAAGATCTTATTCTTTCAGTCCTGAAGATCATGCTTAGGTCTTCTCCTGATGTTGAGTCGATGTTGAGTCATAGATCGTAAAAGATCTTATTCTTTCAGTCCCGAAGATCATGCTTAGGTCTTCTCCTGATGTTGAGTCGATGTTGAGTCATAGATCGTAATAGATCTTATTCTTTCAGTCCTGAAGATCATGCTTAGGTCTTCTCCTGGTGTCGAGTCGATGTTGAGTCATAGATCGCACGAGGTCTTTTTCTTTCGATCATTGTTTCATGCAACCATTCTCTTTGAGAACCCCGTGTCGGCACCGCTACCACGTTATAAGCTATCTCCATTCAAACCCATTACCCACTGTAAATATTTCCATCAACGAAACAAAATTCTCTTTCCCCAGCAGATATCAAAGCAAAAACAAAAATAAGGATATCATTTACACCATCTTCTCTTCAGGACAAATTTCTGGTACTTTGATATTTAATCATCTTCTACCTTGAATGTTCGAAAGGCTAGCGCCAATCTCACCTTCAGGTTTAAGAAGACTAAATAGGGGCAGCTGTCATACCCCAAATTTGTCCTACCCTTAACTTCTAACTGGCGTAGGCTTATGCATTTCATAGTCTCATCTGCATACCTCCATTAGGGCATTAACATGACCTCACATTCATGCATTAAATAAACATACACAAAGCATGGGATCATTTGTCATGGACTAGGGTTTATTTCCCTGGTTATTTGAATCGAGACTCTTTAATTAGGGTTTCGGGCTCGTGCACACTTTATCAAGTCTTTTGTTACAATGGTCATACAATATTTCAAGACTTTGACTCTCTCGGGGAGATTGCTTCTATTACAAGTGTTTGGTTTGATTGTAAAGGGTCGAAGAATAAATGGATTGAGTTTCTTAATGTGCTTGTTTGGAAAGGAAATATAGTCATACAATTGAGTCCCTTGACTTAAGCCTTAAAGATTTCCATCTCAAGCACAAGTGTGGTCACTGATACATTGATGAAGAGAGACATGTGGAGATTATATGCGAAATTGCCAATTCTTAGTCAAAGTCAGTCATGTGTGGTCGACTTTTTGGACAAAGAACATAGTAAACTACATTGAGTTGTCATCTCATGGATGTTGTGAGATTCAATATTCAAATTCAAAAGAGGAAAAGGAAAAGAAGACTTTGAAATTCAAATTATTGCAAAAAGGAGCAAACTGCATTGTTGAACCCAAAGCCAAGGCATGACGTCATGTGTTGTTTCAAATTCAATACCAAACTCCAATTCAAAGTTATTATCATTACAACCTCATCACACAAAATCATACACGAAAAATACATCACTGAAAATTCCATTCAATTATATCAAAACCATATCCATTACAAAAATCAAACTACAAAAATTATTACACAAAAATATTTTGGCTTTCTGTTCCTAATCTCTAGACATCACCACTTTCATTCTAAACCATGATTCTTTACAAGAGACCAAATGTTCACACAGTCACAAACACATCACGGTACAGCAAAACACATACATTCACAAGCCAATGGCAGCCCTGAGTACATGTCATCACTAAGGCTAAACCGAGCCATACAATACTACACAAACACTAAAACCTATTCTTCAAGACTTTTGCCCCAATCTGTAAGTTCACCATCCTCCGAACATTAGGTTCCATTCGTTTGCGAGCTCTCCTTTTGCTCTCCAGCCAGAACCTACGACCACAAAGCCGTTCCACTCTTCATCGAAACATGACAGAAAATCAGAGATTGCAATATCAGTTCGAAACGGGTCCATACCATGAGTCATCCTCTTATGCATCACACATCTCCAGACTTCAAGCTTCAAGCCTTGTAGCTTTTAATGCTCAAAATTCATTCAAGATAAAGGCCCTGCATCAGAATATAAAAACAGGCATTATGTCAGTTAAAGGGACACTCAGAAAAAGAAGAGAAAAAAACCAAAATTCATATTCATAACAGCCTACACTAGCAACTTGTAACCACATTCAGTTTACACCATCCTAAAGCCCTGTACCAGTTCAGAAAATGAGAAGGAAACTACTCAAAATAGATACTACATCATTCAGCTCATCAGTTCAAATCACATACACTTGCTGCCGCCATATTTCATTAAGAGGGAACCTGTTGCGAAAAGATCGTACCAAGACATACACAATACATTAACCTTTTCTCTAAATTAACAATCCTAACTACTTCCTCTAACAATTAACCAACTCCAAACAGTTTGTAACCAACTTCCTAACTAACCCCTAACTGATTCATAACAGAATTTCTAATCCCTAACCGAATCTCTAACAACCTGTTAACAGAAAAAACTCATAACTGTCAACTAACAAACCTTCAATAGATCTAACAGAATCAATTCATAACAGAAAAAGAGAGAGAGCTGAACTAACCTGCCATCCCTATATAACAGACACTTCACTCTCTCTTCACATGATCACCATCTTCACCTCTTCATCCCTTCACCATTGCCACTCTCTCCACTATTCTGATCTTCATCAACTTTTCATCATCTTCATCTTCATTCAACCTTCCCCATCTTCTTCAATTCACAGAATAAAAATCGCTTGAACCTTTTCTCAATCATTCCTCTGAATCTTCATCAACTTTCATTCTTCATCCCCTTCAAGAATCCATCTTCATCACCTTCTTCAATCATCACCATCTTCATTCTCTAAAACTCCATCTTCTTCAATCTTCATCACCACTGAATCATCGATAAACAACAACAAACTCAATAAACAGTTTACCACCGTTCAACCTCCATTCATATTCAACAAGAAAAACTGATCAGAAAACCACAGAAATCAAGAAGAAGGAGGAGAAGAAACGTGAATCGGATAAGAGAAATAAAGCATTGGAGTTAACACTTACTTCAATTTCTAGTCACCGACATCTTCGAGTCCGCAATAACTTCAATCTTCATCGTCACTTTTCTCTGCTTTCAACGCCAGCAATACGCAACAACAGTGATCTTCAGTTTCTTCTCCACCGCAGACAACGACGCTATCTCCGCATTGTTCTTCACTTCAGTTCAGCAGTCAAACGTAATCTTCAATCACCATCAACGCCATAGAAATTTCCATAGCAATCGTCATTTGTTCACGGCGGAGATCGGGAGTAATGAGAGAATGAGAGCGATGCGAAGACGAGCGGAGAGTGAGACGCATCAGAGAGAGAAATTTGAGACCGAATGAGATGAAAGCGAGAGGGAGCCGGAGAAGTTATCGGTGACGGTGGAGCGAGGAAGATCTCCGGCCGCCGCAAGTGAGGAGAGGGAGAGAGTTTCTTCGTATGAACTCCAAGCGTCACAAGGTTCTGAACCCTAATCCCCAATCTCAGCTTATCTCTTTTTCTTTTTCTTTTCTTTTTTATTTTAATTAATTTTGTTAATTAATAAAAATCAGAATAATTGGACTAATCTGAATACTAATAAACCATCTTGGGCCATATTACGAATTGCAATTTGCACCCCCACTCGGCCCATGCTGCACACGTTTTCGGGCATATAAGAAACTACACAAAAACATCAGTCTGGGCTTTATCCTTTGGGCCATACGCATAACTGCTGACTGCACCACGATTTTCAATTTGAGCCTCCCTGACTCCATTAAAATGTGTAGATTTTAGGTTCACTCTACAATAGTTTTTTTCTATTATTTTTAGTTGATAAAAACATGATGAAACCTTTAATATTTTGTTAGATTTTTAGGTGATCACTGACATTAGAAAAACTCATAAATAATAGTAAATATTTTAGGTTAATTTTGACATTTGAGTTCTTTTATAAAAAACCCATAAGAATAGTAGTTTTTTTTAGTTTCATTTTTACTAATGCTTGAATCATTTTGTACTATTTCATGGTCATTTTTGTACGATGCTTGTGTGATTTTATTGCCCTTATTCTTGGCCTTATTTTAGGCCTATCTTTGTTAGTACCTTTTCATGACTCCCTTCAGAATCTATCCCATGTTAACATTAGGATTTAGACTTGTATAGACAACTTAAACTAGAATTTAGAGATAGTTTCCTTCTTTCATTCTTTTTCTTTTCAACTCTAAAATACTTAATAAAAACCTGACGAAGATCATACTGTCACACTTCTGATACATGGTGGGAAAGAAATGATTGGGGCGTAGGCCCCGATGTACGTTCTTCCCCACGTAGTAGAAAAGAAATGATTGGGGTGTAGGCCCCGATGTACGTTCTTTTCTACTGAACGGAAAAGAAATGATTGGAATGTAGATTTCGATGTATTTCGTATCCGTCATTTAGAGAATCGATTGTGGTGTAGACCTCGATGTGCATTCTCTAAATATTCAAAAAACAAACAAACTCTTTTTGGTATGATCTAAGTCACAAATTAAATCCCTAAAAAAAACACCAACCAAAAACACTTCAAAAAACCTAATAAATGGTCAGATTTAAAGCAAAAGTAAGGAAGTGATGCGAGACCTTGTAGTGGGTTCTCGTCATCATGGAATTACCCTAAAAGATACAAACCAATCTCTTTTTCTTCTCTTAAGGGCAAGTTATCTCCGCTCCATTGCATCCTAGGCGATCCCTTATGCAAGAGCGTGAGCGTTAACGCCGCCCAACTAAAAAACACAAAAACAAACAGAAAATCGTGAGCCGAGCTACGGTAACTCTGATTCCTGAAAAGGATACGTAGGCAGCGGGGTAGGGCCCGTGCGAGTACAATTCTTTATTTTCCCTACATTCTGCATTCATTCGCATTTAGACATAGACATAGTTAGACACCCTTTAGATAGAAACAAACATAGGTGGATACCATCGAGTACGATGGGCGTGAGGGGTGCTAGCACCTTCCCCTTGCGTAACCGACTCCCGTACCTTGATTCTCTGGTCGCAAGACCCTGTTCCTTCCTTTGTTAGGTTTTCTGATATTCCTTTCCCTTATGGGATAAATATATTGGTGGCGACTCTGTTCATTTTTCGCGAGCGTGCGACAGCAGCACACCAGCAGAGCTGATACATTGCAACTCTTTAATTTTCCTCTCCTACAAATAATCATCAATTGCATATAATCATCCTCCTTCAAGATGCTCTAACTTAATTACCAGCCAAGTCTTAATTCCAAGTCACCTTCAACTCGGAAAACAACAACTCCAACAACGTTTACACTGTTGCCAACAACAACCTACTGAATCAATCATCTTACAACTGAAACATAACCGAGAAGCAAAGCTTCTCCCCCACTTGTTTCAAACCAACTTCTGCAACAAACAACCAAGTACCGACAGTGATTCACTCACATGTCGCGTACCAAGGGATAATACGCCGACAGTATTCAACAGTCGCGCAACTTAACTGACTCGACAATTGGCCGGGCGGACCGACCTGCTCTGATACCACTATTGTAACACCCTTCTAAACCCCGCGATAATTTAAATAAATATATATCAGAGTAAAAACATAAACACAAGGGTGCCACAGTTATTTAAAATAAATAAACCAATCATGGTCAAGTCATGCTTTATTAGGAAACAATTTACCAAACACAATTATGTTTATCACAGCGGAATAAGAAACATCATCAACATAACCAAATGGAAACATAATCCAACACCAAATAAAATAGACAACTCTCATAAATCTCTATAAATATCGTCCCCCAATGTTACAATATCAGAGCATGACCGACACGACCCAAAACAACGGATAAACTCTACGAGTCATCCTCACCGAGCACTAATGCCGCTACTCCTCATTCTGAAAAATGTCAACAAGTAAGGGTGAGTCTCATTCTCAATTAATCAATGTTATGCATTCATAAGCAACAAAACATCATAATATATCATTCACCCAATTTGTCATATATTCAGATATTCAATGATCATTCATCAATCACAACAAATACAACAATTACAACAAATACGACACCAAACATAACACTGAAATTCAATTCAATCATGTTATGACAAAGATGCATGTGACCAACTAACACTATGCATGTGGTACCAATAAACCGTGGAATCAATCCACCTAACCGCTCTACGCCTCATCGAGATACGGCCCACCGACACAATTTCCGCACAATGGGAAATATGTCCACCAACGATCCAAACATCACCGGGATCCATCATCAAATGCATATGAATGAATGTACACATATACCATACTTAAAAACATCACCGATCCGATGCACCGCACCATCTCGTCATAACTCACCATTTTCATCACCGAATAAGTATGTACACGCTGCACAATCATTCAATTATTCACATATATTTACATGAAATATATCATTCAATCATCACCGTCATATTATCACAACAATCATGATAATAGTCACAACAAATCTATCATTGCATCAACACATTGTCACATTCAAAAACATATGCACACAATGTTACATTCAATCATACATGTCCACATATAACATATAATCATCACATTAATAATAATAACAGTTCATCCCATCGTCCCACGAAAACATTGTCATGTTTATACAATTCCACATACACACAATGTATATCAACGAAGCAATTAAATAATCTTTTGAAAATAATTCGGGTCACCGCCCATATCACCAATTCATCATATAAAATATTTAATTTGCTTCACAACGTCCCAAACGGCACCAAGAAAGGATACACGGATCAAAAGATACGTTATTTTAAAGTTTTAGAAAAGTTCAACACAACAAAGTTCGCTCAGCGAAGCCCGAAAGAAACGAATCCTTCAGACCTCCGCTCAGCAGACCTCTAGCGACGCCCAACAGAAGCAAACTACATTGGGACCTCCGCTCAGCGGACCCCCTCCGCTCAGCGGACCTGCGATTTCACCAATTCTCAGGTCTGCGACAGACCTGCGACTTCATACCCTTTACACCCAAAAACAATTCCAGACATCATATACAAGCATACAAACGTCAAATTTCTCATCACACATCATTATACATCAAAACAAACATCAATAACCAACAATCTATACAAATTCATCAATTATCCCAAATCATAACATACCTAACAATATTAAATCCCAATATACCCAATCGAATCGAATCATACGTTAAGCCATCCTATTACCCATAATCACATAATAGAAATTAACCGGAAGAGTCCCCCCTTACCTTAGCCAAAAATCCGGACATTTCTCCTTCTTCTCCATCAAACCCGTAAGGCTCTTTTCATCACTTTCAGCAAGAATCTTCAATCTTCAAACCCGCTTATCTCCCTCACCGAGAACTTCCCTGACACAAATTAGTATATCAAATCGAAGGAAATTTCGTGTAGAATCCGAATCTTCAAGAATTACCTGATTTGGAGCTAAGAGCGGAGAGTTATGACCCATTTTGTGAGGGCTGCACCATGAATACGAAAATCCCTTTTCTCCATGAATTCTCCTTCTCTCCCTCTTAGGTTTTCCTTCTCTATTTCTCAATTTTCTTTTATTTACTTGTTTTATTAAAACATGGCATAATTTAGTAATGGGCTCAACACTTAACACTCCCTCATTACTAAATACTCCACTTGGCCCAGAGACCAATACTCAATAATTCTTCCAATTAGTTCAACGAAAATACCAAATAAATTCCAAATAATAATTTAATTTCCTATTAAATTAAAATTAGAAAATATGGGGTGTTACAACTCTCCTCCACTAAAAGAGTTTTCGTCCTCTAAAACATACTTCAAGTGAAAAGTCTTGGATAGGAGTCCTTCATCTGACTCTTCAGTTCCCATATAACATTTCCATCAGTCGATCCTCAAAAATCCATCTGACATAACCAATAGGAAGCACATCTCACGCATTCAATCTCAGCTCTTACGTCGCATTTGACCACCCAAAGGTGTACTACTCGTTATACCTCCAAAAGGTTAACAACAATAGAACATTGAGGTACAACCCATACAATACGCCCAATAACTGAATAATATAATTACACAACTCGTGGTATAATCACACCTGATCAACACTGCAGCAATGCATTCCATATTCGAACGTACCAACCTGAAACACACTTTCCCATTTGCGCGATAAGGTAATACTTACACTTTTCACCAGCCGCTTCCATCAAGAAACTCAATAATAATATTCCTATATCATTGGATTTCAACTATCTGAATCCTCCTAAGTCACACCAGCAACTATCCAACACGTTACATTCCGCTTTTGCCGCACTATCCTTATTACTCATTACAATCATCATCCCCAATTAGATTTCTTAGTTTTGCCCAATTCCAATTCTCTTTACTCATTCGTTTAAAATCCTCCTTTACCATACATGGCACTAATTTACCACTTAGCAATACTTATACTCATTCAACAACAAATTCCTGAGTTACTATATCTATTAAGACATTCCAATCATCGGAACGAGTACACAGGAGTAGTTATGATCACACTCATCAACCTCCATATACCATTGCTTACAAGGTAGCTCAACTTAGTCCCATTCTTCTCCAAGAATTAAATCAACTTCATCCTTCATAGAGTATATTTCCTCATTATATATGAAAATCTACAATAACACCTTTCAACAGCACAAAATTATTATAGCATCATATAGTATCAACTCATCGTCTTAACTTCGCCGAATGCATACTCGTCAACCACGTACAACCATAATAACATGTTCATCATCTCGGAAATTATTCAGAAGATTTCTAATTCTTCGACACGACATCCTTACATCCACTGGATTCTATATCCAGCATATAGATCAATACATATTCTCTATGTAGGCTCCTGACATATTAATTCCTTATTGGCCACGAGTAGTACTCATGACACTACTCCACATCACACTTTCGCTGCGCGACTCTGATTACCCGTCTTAAGTCATTTGTCCATCATGTTTCACTCTTTCATATTCACTTCTTCATAAGTCCACACAACATAGTGAGTGCTTATTCTCACGGTTTAATATCCATCACATCTTATACCATTAAGGCAACAAACAAGCTCATCCCATCTATATGATTCCGTCTACTATCAACAAGAGATTAAGGGTGATCAAGTCCTCAATTTGTCAATAGGTAGCCAACAACCATATGTAAGCATAAATCGTCGTTACTACATAATAGTGTCCTTTCCAAGTCAGCACTCAAACTCATTAACATCGTCATAGTTCAATAATTCACTTTGAGTCTTTACAACTCGCACATTTCCCTCTTATTGGATCTTGTCGGTGAGACACCAACATCCCAACATTTCACATAATCCGCTTCATAGTCACTTAGCATCACACACTTGTTAAGTACTTCCAAACTTCATAGTCACTAACATACTCGTACATTACTATTCATCCCGTTCCAAATCAAAATCCTCATCTTAGCAAAAGACCGCGACAACATTCATAACTCGTGGTTTTACTCTAAATCTCATGGCATCCTTCGCGTCTAAGTATCATTCCACTCAGAGTCTCAACAAAGTCTTCCTCACATCAATAGGTGTCAGAAATCCTCTACAATTCTTCTTTTATACATGTCGTTACTTTGGCATCACAATTACGACTTCAACTGTTCTAAAGTTTATTTCACCTTTCCTACTAATTCACTCCTCACTAAAATCCATCAGCACTCAAATCATCTTTATCACCGAACATCTCATCAACTTATTCATCAACAACATGTTCTACTCAATTTCGTTTCAAACAATCACGGTAGTAGGCATTCTTATTCAACAAGCTTCACGCTTCCTTAACCGAATTCAAAATCTCTCTTCATAGGATCACCTCTACTGTATTTATAACTCTCCCATAAGGTAGAACATAATTTTACCTCTTCGTAGGCTCAAATGGTACATTAATCCGACACTCGGAACTCAAGATATGAATCTTCCAATCATTATCCGAAATGCAACATCGACATCATGCAGCGACGCTCTATACGGTATTCGCAAAACTCTTCAAATGGTATATTCAATTCTTAAAATTACTTCTCAACAACCTTCTAATTATTCCTTCAATCCGTCCAACGCTGACACTAACATCCCGTGCGGTACCAATAAGTCTAGTTCTAAGAACAAGAGTAACCGTAACTTCACATCTTTCCAACGTCTCCCTATCACAATTAATTATGTTACAGCTGCTGCAACCATTTTGACAACAAATTTCATCTCATTAGCTTTCCGACGCTTCAAACGGAACTCAAATCGGATGTCCAGAACTCTAGTTATGAATTTTCGAAGTTCTGCAGCTATTCAGCAATTTTCCTGCGTTTTGCTTACGAAAATCTCACTCCAAAGCTCATTCTCTTCAACTCGATCACATTCCAAACAGCCCCTTATCATATATCTTCACTTCCAAACATTCTTATAACTTGAGCAACACATCCCATCGCCGAAGTGCGATTTCTGAAACATTACGACATCAATCCTCTTTGTAAACTTGTAGCTGAACCTCTTCCGAGACGTAAGGCTACTCAACTGACAACTTCGCAGCTGTCATACCCCAAATTTGTCCTACCCTTAACTTCTAACTGGCGTAGGCTTATGCATTTCATAGTCTCATCTGCATACCTCCATTAGGGCATTAACATGACCTCACATTCATGCATTAAATAAACATACACAAAGCATGGGATCATTTGTCATGGACTAGGGTTTATTTCCCTGGTTATTTGAATCGAGACTCTTTAATTAGGGTTTCGGGCTCGTGCACACTTTATCAAGTCTTTTGTTACAATGGTCATACAATATTTCAAGACTTTGACTCTCTCGGGGAGATTGCTTCTATTACAAGTGTTTGGTTTGATTGTAAAGGGTCGAAGAATAAATGGATTGAGTTTCTTAATGTGCTTGTTTGGAAAGGAAATATAGTCATACAATTGAGTCCCTTGACTTAAGCCTTAAAGATTTCTATCTCAAGCACAAGTGTGGTCACTGATACATTGATGAAGAGAGACATGTGGAGATTATATGCGAAATTGCCAATTCTTAGTCAAAGTCAGTCATGTGTGGTCGACTTTTTGGACAAAGAACATAGTAAACTACATTGAGTTGTCATCTCATGGATGTTGTGAGATTCAATATTCAAATTCAAAAGAGGAAAAGGAAAAGAAGACTTTGAAATTCAAATTATTGCAAAAAGGAGCAAACTGCATTGTTGAACCCAAAGCCAAGGCATGACGTCATGTGTTGTTTCAAATTCAATACCAAACTCCAATTCAAAGTTATTATCATTACAACCTCATCACACAAAATCATACACGAAAAATACATCACTGAAAATTCCATTCAATTATATCAAAACCATATCCATTACAAAAATCAAACTACAAAAATTATTACACAAAAATATTTTGGCTTTCTGTTCCTAATCTCTAGACATCACCACTTTCATTCTAAACCATGATTCTTTACAAGAGACCAAATGTTCACACAGTCACAAACACATCACGGTACAGCAAAACACATACATTCACAAGCCAATGGCAGCCCTGAGTACATGTCATCACTAAGGCTAAACCGAGCCATACAATACTACACAAACACTAAAACCTATTCTTCAAGACTTTTGCCCCAATCTGTAAGTTCACCATCCTCCGAACATTAGGTTCCATTCGTTTGCGAGCTCTCCTTTTGCTCTCCAGCCAGAACCTACGACCACAAAGCCGTTCCACTCTTCATCGAAACATGACAGAAAATCAGAGATTGCAATATCAGTTCGAAACGGGTCCATACCATGAGTCATCCTCTTATGCATCACACATCTCCAGACTTCAAGCTTCAAGCCTTGTAGCTTTTAATGCTCAAAATTCATTCAAGATAAAGGCCCTGCATCAGAATATAAAAACAGGCATTATGTCAGTTAAAGGGACACTCAGAAAAAGAAGAGAAAAAAACCAAAATTCATATTCATAACAGCCTACACTAGCAACTTGTAACCACATTCAGTTTACACCATCCTAAAGCCCTGTACCAGTTCAGAAAATGAGAAGGAAACTACTCAAAATAGATACTACATCATTCAGCTCATCAGTTCAAATCACATACACTTGCTGCCGCCATATTTCATTAAGAGGGAACCTGTTGCGAAAAGATCGTACCAAGACATACACAATACATTAACCTTTTCTCTAAATTAACAATCCTAACTACTTCCTCTAACAGTTAACCAACTCCAAACAGTTTGTAACCAACTTCCTAACTAACCCCTAACCGATTCATAACAGAATTTCTAATCCCTAACCGAATCTCTAACAATCTGTTAACAGAAAAAACTCATAACTGTCAACTAACAAACCTTCAATAGATCTAACAGAATCAATTCATAACAGAAAAAGAGAGAGAGCTGAACTAACCTGCCATCCCTATATAACAGACACTTCACTCTCTCTTCACATGATCACCATCTTCACCTCTTCATCCCTTCACCATTGCCACTCTCTCCACTATTCTGATCTTCATCAACTTTTCATCATCTTCATCTTCATTCAACCTTCCCCATCTTCTTCAATTCACAGAATAAAAATCGCTTGAACCTTTTCTCAATCATTCCTCTGAATCTTCATCAACTTTCATTCTTCATCCCCTTCAAGAATCCATCTTCATCACCTTCTTCAATCATCACCATCTTCATTCTCTAAAACTCCATCTTCTTCAATCTTCATCACCACTGAATCATCGATAAACAACAACAAACTCAATAAACAGTTTACCACCGTTCAACCTCCATTCATATTCAACAAGAAAAACTGATCAGAAAACCACAGAAATCAAGAAGAAGGAGGAGAAGAAACGTGAATCGGATAAGAGAAATAAAGCATTGGAGTTAACACTTACTTCAATTTCTAGTCACCGACATCTTCGAGTCCGCAATAACTTCAATCTTCATCGTCACTTTTCTCTGCTTTCAACGCCAGCAATACGCAACAACAGTGATCTTCAGTTTCTTCTCCACCGCAGACAACGACGCTATCTCCGCATTGTTCTTCACTTCAGTTCAGCAGTCAAACGTAATCTTCAATCACCATCAACGCCATAGAAATTTCCATAGCAATCGTCATTTGTTCACGGCGGAGATCGGGAGTAATGAGAGAATGAGAGCGATGCGAAGACGAGCGGAGAGTGAGACGCATCAGAGAGAGAAATTTGAGACCGAATGAGATGAAAGCGAGAGGGAGCCGGAGAAGTTATCGGTGACGGTGGAGCGAGGAAGATCTCCGGCCGCCGCAAGTGAGGAGAGGGAGAGAGTTTCTTCGTATGAACTCCAAGCGTCACAAGGTTCTGAACCCTAATCCCCAATCTCAGCTTATCTCTTTTTCTTTTTCTTTTCTTTTTTATTTTAATTAATTTTGTTAATTAATAAAAATCAGAATAATTGGACTAATCTGAATACTAATAAACCATCTTGGGCCATATTACGAATTGCAATTTGCACCCCCACTCGGCCCATGCTGCACACGTTTTCGGGCATATAAGAAACTACACAAAAACATCAGTCTGGGCTTTATCCTTTGGGCCATACGCATAACTGCTGACTGCACCACGATTTTCAATTTGAGCCTCCCTGACTCCATTAAAATGTGTAGATTTTAGGTTCACTCTACAATAGTTTTTTTCTATTATTTTTAGTTGATAAAAACATGATGAAACCTTTAATATTTTGTTAGATTTTTAGGTGATCACTGACATTAGAAAAACTCATAAATAATAGTAAATATTTTAGGTTAATTTTGACATTTGAGTTCTTTTATAAAAAACCCATAAGAATAGTAGTTTTTTTTAGTTTCATTTTTACTAATGCTTGAATCATTTTGTACTATTTCATGGTCATTTTTGTACGATGCTTGTGTGATTTTATTGCCCTTATTCTTGGCCTTATTTTAGGCCTATCTTTGTTAGTACCTTTTCATGACTCCCTTCAGAATCTATCCCATGTTAACATTAGGATTTAGACTTGTATAGACAACTTAAACTAGAATTTAGAGATAGTTTCCTTCTTTCATTCTTTTTCTTTTCAACTCTAAAATACTTAATAAAAACCTGACGAAGATCATACTGTCACACTTCTGATACATGGTGGGAAAGAAATGATTGGGGCGTAGGCCCCGATGTACGTTCTTCCCCACGTAGTAGAAAAGAAATGATTGGGGTGTAGGCCCCGATGTACGTTCTTTTCTACTGAACGGAAAAGAAATGATTGGAATGTAGATTTCGATGTATTTCTTATCCGTCATTTAGAGAATCGATTGTGGTGTAGACCTCGATGTGCATTCTCTAAATATTCAAAAAACAAACAAACTCTTTTTGGTATGATCTAAGTCACAAATTAAATCCCTAAAAAAAACACCAACCAAAAACACTTCAAAAAACCTAATAAATGGTCAGATTTAAAGCAAAAGTAAGGAAGTGATGCGAGACCTTGTAGTGGGTTCTCGTCATCATGGAATTACCCTAAAAGATACAAACCAATCTCTTTTTCTTCTCTTAAGGGCAAGTTATCTCCGCTCCATTGCATCCTAGGCGATCCCTTATGCAAGAGCGTGAGCGTTAACGCCGCCCAACTAAAAAACACAAAAACAAACAGAAAATCGTGAGCCGAGCTACGGTAACTCTGATTCCTGAAAAGGATACGTAGGCAGCGGGGTAGGGCCCGTGCGAGTACAATTCTTTATTTTCCCTACATTCTGCATTCATTCGCATTTAGACATAGACATAGTTAGACACCCTTTAGATAGAAACAAACATAGGTGGATACCATCGAGTACGATGGGCGTGAGGGGTGCTAGCACCTTCCCCTTGCGTAACCGACTCCCGTACCTTGATTCTCTGGTCGCAAGACCCTGTTCCTTCCTTTGTTAGGTTTTCTGATATTCCTTTCCCTTATGGGATAAATATATTCGTGGCGACTCTGTTCATTTTTCGCGAGCGTGCGACAGCAGCACACCAGCAGAGCTGATACATTGCAACTCTTTAATTTTCCTCTCCTACAAATAATCATCAATTGCATATAATCATCCTCCTTCAAGATGCTCTAACTTAATTACCAGCCAAGTCTTAATTCCAAGTCACCTTCAACTCGGAAAACAACAACTCCAACAACGTTTACACTGTTGCCAACAACAACCTACTGAATCAATCATCTTACAACTGAAACATAACCAAGAAGCAAAGCTTCTCCCCCACTTGTTTCAAACCAACTTCTGCAACAAACAACCAAGTACCGACAGTGATTCACTCACATGTCGCGTACCAAGGGATAATACGCCGACAGTATTCAACAGTCGCGCAACTTAACTGACTCGACAATTGGCCGGGCGGACCGACCTGCTCTGATACCACTATTGTAACACCCTTCTAAACCCCGCGATAATTTAAATAAATATATATCAGAGTAAAAACATAAACACAAGGGTGCCACAGTTATTTAAAATAAATAAACCAATCATGGTCAAGTCATGCTTTATTAGGAAACAATTTACCAAACACAATTATGTTTATCACAGCGGAATAAGAAACATCATCAACATAACCAAATGGAAACATAATCCAACACCAAATAAAATAGACAACTCTCATAAATCTCTATAACTATCGTCCCCCAGTGTTACAATATCAGAGCATGACCGACACGACCCAAAACAACGGATAAACTCTACGAGTCATCCTCACCGAGCACTAATGCCGCTACTCCTCATTCTGAAAAATGTCAACAAGTAAGGGTGAGTCTCATTCTCAATTAATCAATGTTATGCATTCATAAGCAACAAAACATCATAATATATCATTCACCCAATTTGTCATATATTCAGATATTCAATGATCATTCATCAATCACAACAAATACAACAATTACAACAAATACGACACCAAACATAACACTGAAATTCAATTCAATCATGTTATGACAAAGATGCATGTGACCAACTGACACTATGCATGTGGTACCAATAAACCGTGGAATCAATCCACCTAACCGCTCTACGCCTCATCGAGATACGGCCCACCGACACAATTTCCGCACAATGGGAAATATGTCCACCAACGATCCAAACATCACCGGGATCCATCATCAAATGCATATGAATGAATGTACACATATACCATACTTAAAAACATCACCGATCCGATGCACCGCACCATCTCGTCATAACTCACCATTTTCATCACCGAATAAGTATGTACACGCTGCACAATCATTCAATTATTCACATATATTTACATGAAATATATCATTCAATCATCACCGTCATATTATCACAACAATCATGATAATAGTCACAACAAATCTATCATTGCATCAACACATTGTCACATTCAAAAACATATGCACACAATGTTACATTCAATCATACATGTCCACATATAACATATAATCATCACATTAATAATAATAACAGTTCATCCCATCGTCCCACGAAAACATTGTCATGTTTATACAATTCCACATACACACAATGTATATCAACGAAGCAATTAAATAATCTTTTGAAAATAATTCGGGTCACCGCCCATATCACCAATTCATCATATAAAATATTTAATTTGCTTCACAACGTCCCAAACGGCACCAAGAAAGGATACACGGATAAAAAGATACGTTATTTTAAAGTTTTAGAAAAGTTCAACACAACAAAGTTCGCTCAGCGAAGCCCGAAAGAAACGAATCCTTCAGACCTCCGCTCAGCAGACCTCTAGCGACGCCCAACAGAAGCAAACTACATTGGGACCTCCGCTCAGCGGACCCCCTCCGCTCAGCGGACCTGCGATTTCACCAATTCTCAGGTCTGCGACAGACCTGCGACTTCATACCCTTTACACCCAAAAACAATTCCAGACATCATATACAAGCATACAAACGTCAAATTTCTCATCACACATCATTATACATCAAAACAAACATCAATAACCAACAATCTATACAAATTCATCAATTATCCCAAATCATAACATACCTAACAATATTAAATCCCAATATACCCAATCGAATCGAATCATACGTTAAGCCATCCTATTACCCATAATCACATAATAGAAATTAACCGGAAGAGTCCCCCCTTACCTTAGCCAAAAATCCGGACATTTCTCCTTCTTCTCCATCAAACCCGTAAGGCTCTTTTCATCACTTTCAGCAAGAATCTCCAATCTTCAAACCCGCTTATCTCCCTCACCGAGAACTTCCCTGACACAAATTAATATATCAAATTGAAGGAAATTTTGTGTAGAATCCGAATCTTCAAGAATTACCTGATTTGGAGCTACGAGCAGAGAGTTATGACCAATTTTGTGAGGGCTGCACCATGAATACGAAAATCCCTTTTCTACATGAATTCTCCTTCTCTCCCTCTTAGGGTTTCCTTCTCTATTTCTCAATTTTCTCTTATTTACTTGTTTTATTAAAACATGGCATAATTTAGTAATGGGCTCAACACTTAACACCCCCTCATTACTAAATACTCCACTTGGCCCAAAGACCAATACTCAATAATTCTTCCAATTAGTTAATCGAAAATACCAAATAAATTCCAAATAATAATTTAATTTCCGATTAAATTAAAATTAGAAAATATGGGGTGTTACATAAAGCAAAGACCATATTAGATACAAATCTAATCAAAATAATTTAACGTATAAAGTCATTAAGTACGAGATTTAAGGTACATTTTTTTCTCCACTTTTCATTATACTTATTTTGGGCTATGAGCTAACTTGAATGTTGGAATGTGACCCTTGTAAGTCCACCCCGCGCCTCTGCATCGGTGAGATCAGCATCACCGGTTCAGGATCCTCTACTATCGAAATTGTCTGATGGCATTAACTCATAATTCTAGCGAAATTTCACAAATAGATACTTTCTCAATCCAAGCTAAATTTTATCAGGACAATCAAGATATCGAGACAATCACTCCATACATCGCACCAAACAACTCTGTCAAATTATTTTATCTTGTTCTGTCTCAATTATTAGTATTTGATGATATGCTCAACGAGACAACATTAAGCGTAGATCCATCACTAAAATATTCCAAACAACCGTTGACGCCAAACCGTTGAGTGAAGATCGATTGGCCTTAAGAATTATAGACCGCAAGAAGATGAACGGAGCCCCCAACCCGGAGTTACCCTTAGGCTTAGTAGTTACCGTAGCTGATCGTAATCTCACAGGATTCCTCGTATGAGCGTCGCCAATACAAGGCCACAACAATGATTCTTCTTTGGACCAAACATCTCAGCATAAACTCAACAATTTCATCATAATACAACATAATAATCAAATTATTTAATTCTTCAACAATGCTCATCAACAATATCAAAACAACATCAAACAACCATTAATGTTCAACAAGACGTACTCATAACTCAGCAGAACTCACAATTAACTCTACCACTTTTTATTTAAAGGTTAAGGGTTACAAGGCATATCCTAACCTCAACTTAATTACTTCTCAACTCAAATCTAAACATATAAGATGACTCAAACTCAACTCATTTAATTTTCAAACTCAACTCAAAATATATCAATAACTTAAAATCAACACTAAATATTTCAAACTCAACTCTAAACATATTCACATCTATCTCACACAAATATATCATCAATATATTGGACTTGTGTCTTAAAATATCAACAACTTAATTTACGTTGCATCTTATCAAAATAGCCCCAAAATTATGTTTCCTACAAGTCATACCTCATATTCGAATCATTATTTAAAAATATCAAACTTAGTAGGAATCAAGCAAATGAATGTGTCAGAAATCTTAGAGAGTCTATTTTAAGACTATGATTTTTATTTCAAGACTTAAGATCTCAATGGATACAATTTAGTCAAACAATAGGAACTAGTTCCCACACCAGACATAATATTTTCTATGGAGTCTGAATCAATAAAATGAATATATTTAAAAAATCATAGAGAGTCTATTTTAAGACTGTGATTTTTATTTTAGGACTTAAGGTACCAATCAGTGCAATTTAATCAAACAATATGAACCGGTTTAGGCACCGAGCAGAATGTTTTGTCAGACTTGTAACTAGTATTTGTCCTTCTTAACTTATTGTAATGAGATGCTTACTAAGTCTAATATGTAGGAATATTTTGTCTATTTTCTTATAATTTAAGGTTTACTCTTAACGGACTTGTGAAACTCAAGTTATGCGTGAAACAAGACAACCAATATGAGACTGAAATTTAACTACACTTCTGATATAAAAACAAGAGAACTACTATTTCTATAGCGCTTTTAGACCCAATTTCCCATTTCAGCATAAATATTATCGTGTTAGTTTTTCAATGCAACTGACTGCGCCTCAAATGGACTTACGATACTCAAGTTATGCATGAAACAAGTCGATCAATCCCCTTTTATGTCTATTTGCGATTTTCTGCGTTTTCATGCTATTTTCAGCCCCAAGATCCCCCACCTTCATCAATTCAACATCTTATTTACATCATATTATTTAATACCATATAATACCACATTGAAACACCACAAATCTCACACATATCAACACAAATCATCACAATCATCAAGGGTTTTCTCATACCAAAAATCAAACAATTAATTCAAAAAGGGGTTAAGGGATACCCATTCAAACTTTTACGAATCAAATCAATGACAATAAACAATATTATGATCAATTGGAATACATAAATATGCCCAAATAATTAGTTCATATCAGTAATAACAATATGATCCTCATTCTATTGCCTTAGAGTTTTATAGCCAAAACCTTAAGCTATGAGATAACCCCATAGAGACAAATAAGTATCGGGGTTTAAGTTCAACCACACTGCCTTACGCTAACATACCCTTTTGTAAAATAAATCTCCCCTACCTTTATTATGCCAAAAGCTTGAAGCTTTAACAATAGAAGCTCTCCACTTTCTCTTCTAAGCTGGGGCTACCTCATTTTTCTCCTCCTCTTGTTTTTCACCAAATTTTCATGTACTGACACTATTCTTTCCTTCTCCTCTATTTAAAATAAAAACCTAATTCTATTTTATTTTTAATAATCTCACTAACTCCCCACAATTCTCCACTCATTCTATTCTACCCCCCATATTTTCCTAAATTCTATTTTATCACCCAATCTCCTTCCCTCACATTCTCTAATAATTCTAATATAAAAATATAATTAAATCTCCCAAATTGTTATTCTAAGCATTATTATTATTAAATAATTACAATTAAATCTCTCAATTATCCTAAACCCAACCTAATAATAATTAATTAACTAAAAGACACTCTAAAACTCAATTAAAAATACCAGGATAAAAACCAGGGTGTTATAGTCTTCCACATGTAAGGTTCATAACAAAAATCCTCGAGCATTGCAATGTCAGCATCTCCAATGAAATATATGTTCATATGATTCAACAGGATTGTCAGATTACCATTGACATTATCAACACCAAAATGGGAGTTTTATAACAAGAATTTTGACACCTTCAGATATTTGGACGAAGATTCAAACACACCCTTTACCTCTGCTCAACCACAAGAACCAGGTCTGACTAATCAAATGCTCATGGATTATATGGTTCAACTTTTTGGAAGTATTTATCATGAGATAACCGGGCTTTTTGAAAGGATGGGTCATTTGGAAGCATTTCAAAGAGGAAATGAGGATGATATTATGAATAAAAATTGACTTTGATTCCCGTTTAATTTATTTTGCTTTTTGTTAAGACATTATTTGGTTTTGTTATATTTTAGACATGTTATTTCAAATTCTATTTAATTTTCCTTCTTAATGCATGGTTGAATGTTTTGGTTCTATCATAGTATACATGTGTGTTTGCCCAAATGTGCATATGTGTAAGCCCTTATGCTTGATTTCCTACTCTTTCACCCATCTTTCCTTTCTTTTTGATAATGTCAAAAAGGGGAAAAGGGGAGAGCTTGTTGTTGTGACTTTTAGAACATGATCTTCTTAGAACGGAGATCAAGTGGCAAATACTTCTTGTTCTTATACCCTTCCTTAAGAGATTAGAGCTTCTTATTCTTGTAAACCTCTCTCTTGATTAAGCCTCCTGATTCTGAGATACTAAAGTTCAGACTTTCTTCTTCTTATAAGCTTCCCTCAATGCAGCCTTCTGCTTCATTTTCTGCTTCAGAACTTCTAAAACACAAATAACCGATTAGGGAGCATATATGTTCTTATTAGAAATTTGTGTTTATTAATTATCATCAAAACTATTTCAAGATGTAGAACCAAACTTCGTTCTAACAATCTCTCCCTTTTTGATGATGAAAAAACCTCATATATTTTGAATAAATAATTATCATAAGGGATATCAGAAACTCCCCCTGAGTTAGAAACTCCCCCTGAGTTTAATAATCTGAAGATTTAAGTTTGAATACTTCCCTGATTTTGTGTCCTTGAAAGAAGTTCGTATGAAGCTTATAAATCCAGAAGTTTCCTGTTCTTTAATAAATTATTTAACAAACATGTTAAATAGAAATGTTTGAGGCCTTAGTCCAGGTAAACTGCTATGAATTCAAAATATTATACGTTCTCCCCCTTTAGAAGTATTATCACATATAGGAATGTTACTCTCATATATTTGATAATCTTCTAGCTGACTCTTCATCCAGAGCATCTGTGTACTACATCCAGCAGCAGCAATATATTATGCTTCTGTTGTAGAGAGGACAATTGTGGCTTGTTTCTTGCTGTACCAAGAGATCAAATGACTTCCCAGAAACTGACAGCTTCCAGAAGTAATTTTCCTTTCAACTCTATCTCCAGCGTAATCAGCATCACAGAATCCTACTAGGATGTAATCTTTAGATCTTCTGTAGACTAAACCAACATTAGTAGTACCTTTCAGATGCCTCTGAATTCTCTTAACAACAGTGAAGTGAGATTCTCTAGGATCTGATTGGAATCTAGCACACAGACATACACTGAATAAAATATCAGGTCTAGAAACAGTAAGATATAAAAGAGATCCAATCATACCTCTTTAGAGCTTCTGATCTACCTTCTTACTTACCTCATCCTTACCTAATACACACGTTGGATGCATAGGAGTCTTTGCTTCTTTGCTTTTTGAAATATTAAACTTCTTCAGAAGTTCTTTCACATACTTGGTCTGATGAACATAAGTTCCTTCAAAAGTTTGATTGATCTGGATCCCAAGGAAATACTTGAGTTCTCCCATCATGCTCATTTCAAACTTTGCCTGCATAGACTTAGCAAACTCCTTTCCAAGTGTAGCATTATATGTTCCAAATATGATATCATCAACATAAATTTGGCAAATTAAAATATCCTTTTTAAAGGTTTTACAGGAGAGAGTTGTATCCACTTGTCCTCTAGTGAAACCATTATCCAGAAGGAAAGAACTTAATCTTTCATACCAAGCTCTGGGAGCTTGCTTCAGGCCATATAATGATTTCTTTAATTTGAAAACATGTTCTGGAGACTTAGAGTCTTCAAAACCAGGAGGTTGGTGGACATATACTTCTTCATCTATATAACTATTTAAGAAGGCACTCTTAACATCCATCTGATATAGAGTGATGTTATTCTGAGTGGCAAAAGAAATTAATAAGCGAATAGATTCTAACCTGGCCACTGGTGCAAAGGTTTCTGTATAGTCAATGCCTTCTTGCTGACTATAGCCCTGAGCAACCAGTCTGGCTTTGTTTCTGACGACTTCACCTTTCTCACTTAGCTTATTTCTGAAGACCCACTTAGTTCCAATGATGTTAAATCCTTTTGGTCTTGGAACCAGATCCCAAACATCATTCCTTGTAAACTGATTAAGCTCTTCTTGCATGGCAATTATCCAGTCAGCATGTTCCAGAGCTTGATCAACAGAAGTTGGCTCGATCAGAGATACTAGACCAAATTGACATTCTGCATTGTTTTTAAGGAATGCTCTTGTTCTGATAGGATCATCTTAATTTCCAATGATAACATCATCTGGATGAGCAGAGTTGAGTCTAGAAGATCTTCTGGGTGTTGGCTCTTCAGATATTCTGAGATTCTCTAAAGAGGCAACAACTTGATCTTCTGAAACTTTGCTTCTGGTTTCTTCATGATCTGAGTTAGAGATTTCTATATCTGCAAAATTCTCAAACTGCTTTGGCTTTTCAAGACCAAGTTTATCATCAAATCCGATATTGATTGATTCTTCAACTACAAGAGTTTTAGTATTGTATACTCTATAGCCTTTTGATCGTTCAGAATATCCAAGTAGAAAACACTTCTGAGCTTTAGAATCAAACTTATGCAGATGATATTTAGTATTCAGAATATAGCATACACATCCAAATGGATGGAAATATGAAATGTTGGGCTTTCTGTTCTTCCACAATTCATAAGGAGTCTTATTTAGAATAGGTCTTATGGAGATTCTATTCTGAATATTACATGCAGTATTAATTGCTTCTGCCCAAAAATGCTTAGCCATATTGGTTTCATTGATCATGGTTGTGGCCATTTCTTGTAGAGTCATATTCTTTCGTTCTACAACTCCATTTTGCTGTGGAGTTCTAGGACAAGAGAAATTATGGACAATACCATTTTCTTTGAAATAAATTTCAAAGAATCTGTTCTCAAATTCACCACCATGATCACTTCTGACCTTTATGATTTTGCATTCCTTCTCAGATTGAATCTGAGTGCAGAAGTCAAAGAACACAATATGAGACTCATCCTTGTGTTTCAAGAACTTTACCCATGTCAATCTGCTATAGTCGTCTACGATGACTAATCCATATTTCTTCCCTCTGATTGATGCTGTTTTGACTGGGCCAAAAATATCAATGTGCAGAAGTTCTAGCGGCCTAGAGGAAGAGACAACATTTTTAGACTTGAATGCAGGTTTTGAAAACTTCCCTTTCTGAAATGCTTCGCAAAGAGCATCTGATTTATATTTCAGATTAGGGAGTCCTCTGACGAGATTAAGTTTGTTAATCTGAGAAATCTTTCTCAAACTAACATGACCTAATCTTCTGTGTCAGACCCACTGCTCTTCACTAACAGACATAAGGAAAGTAACCTTTTGATTCTTAAGATCTAGAAGATCAATCTTGTAAATGTTGTTCTTTCTCTTTCCTGTAAATAGGATAGAGCCATCCTTTTGACTAATAGCTTTGCAGGACTTTTGATTGAAGATAATGTCATAATCATTGTCACTTAATTGACTTATGGACAATAAGTTATGAGCTAATCCATCTACTAAAAGTACATTAGTTATAGAGGGAGAGTTACCAATGCATATGGTTCCAGAACCAATGATCTTGTCTTTTTGGTTCCCTCCAAACTTGACTTCTCAAGTAGATTTAAGCTCCAGGACTTGGAACATAGACCTTTTTCCCGTCATTTGTTGTGAGCACCCAGAGTCCAGGTACCATGACATGTTTGTTTTTATATTTTGAGCCTTGAAGAAGATCTGCAACAGGGATAATCTTTTCCTTAGGTACCTGTTATACCCCAAAATTTGCCCGCATCTTTTTCAGAAAGAAGGCAGTAGACTTCTGTCTAAAAAATTGGGAGTTTCATATAATCTTGGATTTTATTTCATAAATATCCTGATTTTATGAATACTCGGTTTTTAGAATATTTCTTATACGGTATTTTGGTTCACTGTTAAATTTATTCTTACACAAACGCCAAGTACTGTTTATCACTTCACACGCGCTGTTTATTTGAGATTTATTTGCAGATAAATAATACTGACGTAATTGGTACAGAATTAAATTTTTGCAGGCGCAAAGTCCGGGGATTCAGACTGTACTGGTAACAATTAATTTATTATTGGTTTTGTTTCCCACTAAATTTTGTACTATATTATTATTTTTAAATCTCTTCCTTTATTTTCAAATCTCTTCCTTTCTTTTCAAATCTCAAATCAAATCCTAACTTTATTCTATACATCTTTCTTTTCAAACCCTACCACACACTTTCTTTCAAATCCTACTACCACTCAAATTTTCCTTTTTTGTACGGTATCACTTCATTCCCCAACGTCTCTATCCTTCTTTTCACTCTATAAATACCCCTCATTTTTTTCATAAATTCTCACATCAAATTTCACTCATTTCCCAAATTTCTACCTCATAATTATTTTTTCTTCTTCCCCGGCAAAAATGGCAAAGTGGATGGATACGTTTTTTCTTATGGTCATCACTGTTTTGGTGGTGATCATGTCCTTTTTCTGTCTGCATAGTCCTGAAAAATGCGGACCTGGAATGTTTACACTCCCGTGCATCTATATGCTGTTATTTATAGCATGGGTTTTTAATCGTCATTTTTAAAGTTTGTCGTATCTTTCGCTTTCAAATAATGCACCGTTCATTTTATTTGTCGTACTGTTCGTTATATTATGTAATATTTGTACTATCAGTATTAAATGTCATTTTATCTGTCGTACTGTAGTTTAATTATCAAGATAATATTATGTGTGTTTATTGCTAGTTAAACATTTATTTTTTCTGTGCATTAAATATTTTTCAAGATTATTATCGGTAATTTCGTTCGCGTACGATATATTTTATTTATTTATTATGTTTGTGTTTTTCTAACAACTCATGTAAATAAATTTTCACCATTAACACAACAAAAAAACAAAAAAAGAAAAATTAACTTTAACTGTTAAGTTTACACTTTAACTGTTACGTTAATGCCCGGACAGCCAGTTAACAGTCAAACCCGCTGACAGCAAAATTCTCCGTGTTTGTACCATCATTCAAATCAATCTTTTGAATTTCAAAATTTCAAGATTTTTGTTCTAGAAGTCTTCTGATAATCACATGATCAACAGAGACTCAACACTGCACAAAAATCAGGTACGCTTAACTATCTCCTACACAAACAGTCCCTAACTAGGGTTTTTATTTTTTTCAGGAGAACAAGTTTTTTGAGACCTCAAATGGATTTCATGGATCTCCATATGTCTCAAAGTACCCCCAGACAAATTTTCAAACTTCAATTCGCTCAAACGCACAGTCAGCAGCTCAAACAGTCAACAGACGACCAGTTTGACCGAAAAGTCAACAGACAGTCAAAAATGAAATTTTTGTCAACATCCATATTTTTTCAAAAGATTCATCATTTGATCATTGGTTGATCATAATTCATCAAGAAAAGATCAAAAATCAACAAAACCCTAAGTTTCAAAATTAGGGTTTTCTCCTAAAAAGTCAACTGAACTTTGACTGGCCATAACTCTCTCCTCGTTCATTCAAAAAATTCCAACCAAAGCTTGTTTTTAAGGAAATTCAATTATCTTTCAAATGAAATTGATTCCATGGTCATTGGATTCACCATTTGAAAAATATGAGCTCAGACATTACAGGTCATTTTCAAAGTCAACAAAAAGTGGTTTTTTGTCAAAAGCCTTAACTTCAAGATAACTTCTCCAAATGAAATAAAGTTTCCAAAGTGGCTTGTAGAGGACATCTTGAGGTTTCTAAAAAGTACAAGAACTCCTTCATATAATCAAAATCGAGGGAGATATGCCTTGTTGAAGTTGGCTATTTTTGGGAAAATGCATGAAACCAACATTGATCAAAAATGTTTTTTTTCCAAAAGAGGCCAAGTATTCATGATCCAAAAATGTTTCTAATGATATTAAAGGGCTCCCACGACCAACTTGAGGCCCATGTCATTTTTATTTCTTTTTTAATTTAATTTTATTCCATTTAAAGTTAAATTAAAAGAGAAATGGTTCAAGATAATGATTCAAGGCTTTTGTCCTTAGCATGAGCCATCAAAATTGATCCAAACTCTGCAGCATAGAGGTGTGTAGCAGGCCTATAGCAAGAGGGATGAAGAAAATGAAGCCATGGTCAAGAAATTCAAACTTTTTAATATTAAAAAAACCAAAAGTTCAAAAGCAATCAAAGCTTCTTAGCTTAAGTTTGCAGCACTCTATTGCTTATATATTACTTAGGACACTTCAGTAGTAACAGACACACAAAGATCCATCAAAGGAATAGCCAAGAAATTCACAAAATTCTCAAAAAAATCTCAAAACTTTGTAATTTTCGTTTTCTAGTTTCCAACCATTATCAATATAAACTAATCATTCTAATCATCTCCTGGGACCTAATAGGATAGGTAAGCATGCATGACTATGGTTGAAAACCCCTGGATCACATGTTCCATATTCACCATTTTCATTCACTTTCTTTAATTTTCATATCTCATAATTTAATATGTTTTAATGTAAACGATTATTTCTAACAAGTTACTAAGATGGTTTGGGATAGGTTTAAACCCTTACATGCAAGTTTCCACGTAAGAATTCTCATATACCATTATTGAGTTTTCAAGTATGTGAACTTTCGTATGCCATGTTCCATGCGTTTTTATCCAAAACCAACACCACCATCATGTTCAGGAGATCATTTTAAGTCAACTGGGTGGCCCTTGTTTTGGTTCATGGCTGTTTTTTGTAGGTTTTCAAAAGCATGGAAATCTGAAGAGAAATCCGCAGGTAAAACTGCAGGAAAATGCGTAACAAAATCCGCAGGTACCATTAAAGAAGATGATGAATAGTAAAGAGGACTTGTTGATCGCTCGCGTGGCATTTCCTCTTCTTTTCATTCGCTGGTCAGCTCGCGTGGGTCCCACCTGGAATTTTTGAATGCTGACTGATCCAATGCTGCCTCTCTATCCACGTGCACCATGTGACCTCCAATTAAAGCCATCAGATCTCCTAGTAATCTGATCCAACGCACCAGCATACGCAGACCACCATAGTCTATCATAAGTCACCACACAGGATCTTTCCTTTAATATTTTTAATTCTTTTTTTAATATAACTTCTAAAATTATTAAAAAAATAGTTCTAAAAATCAGAAAATTATTTTAATTTCAATTTTAGGTTAATAAAATTTTAATTTATTTTATGACACAAAATATTTTATTTTTTTCGAAAATAATTTATTTGGTTTAATTAATTAATAATTATTTTAAATATTGCTTTAATTAATTACTAACCTATCAAAAAATCAGAAAAAAATATTTCTTTTCATTAAATTAAGTTTATATATTATAAACTAATTTTTATATATTTAGAATATTTTTCTCTTTAAGTTTAAATTATGTGTATAATTATTTGCATAATTGTGTGTTAATTAATTTAATAATCTCCAAAACAAATTTCAAAAATCCCAAAAAAATTAATTTTATTTTAAAATTAATTGACACACAATTTGGACATATTTTAGACTTAATTTTTTAGGTTTAAATTTTATTTCTAATTCCTAACATTTTAATTAAATTAATTATGCACTAATTTTAATTAAAATCAACCATCCAAAAATCCAAAAAAAAATACTCTCCTTTTATCTTATTGCAATTTAAATTCATAGATAAGTGTATAGGTTGTCAAATTTTATGTAAATAGCATAGTTTACATTTCTCGCACAATCGATGTAATAGCGTAGATTTATTTTCCGCATTTTACATTCCCGCACTTTAAAATTCTGTACATATAAAACTGCGTGTATGTCAAAGATAATAACTGAAGCGTTAGATCACTAATTTCAAAGACTAAAAAAATATCTGAAAATAAAACACAATCACACTTGCACCTCTTAGGGTAATCCCTCTGTTACTCTTTTCAAAATCAATTCTACTGTTTCAAATACAATTCAAACAATTTCTTTCTGTATCCAGTCAAAGAAGATTTTCTAAAAGAAATAGGAAAGAACCTTATGAACTTATGGTAGATCTCCTAATTGCTTGCTCAAATCAAACAAAACAACAAATGTTTCACATATCACTGTTTTTCCAAAACAAAACTTTCAAAAAGATAACACTTTGTATATATCCAAAACAAGGATCATTACGAAGTTAAAAAATCTTTTTTTCAAAATATCTTTCGAAAGATAGAACACTTTGTATACATCCGCACAAGGATCATTACAAAATTAATTTACAAAGGTATTTAAAACCACATACAAGCATTTCAAAGCAAGACAAATGATTCAAACAAGTGAGCTAAGCAATTAAGAGCCCATGGATAACCATGGATACAAAGGGGTACTAATACATTCCCTTTGTATAACCTACCCCCGAACCCAAAATCTCTTAAAGGTCTTTTTCTGTTTCTTTTATAAACCTTTCCTTAATTGGATAAAATAAAAGTCGGTGGCGACTCTCCGATTTTCATAAACTCAAAAATAAAAGAAGAGTCAGTTCGTATCCCACGAAAAAAAACCGAGGACGACAGAACTGGCGACTCTGCTGGGGATATTCAAAAAACAAAATGTTTTCAAAAGGGGTTACCTTAGAATTTAGATCACTTCGATGTTTTCAATTGCTTGTCTTGTTTGCTCTATTTTTCAAAGGTTTGTTGGGTATTTACTCGTGTGAAAGATTCTAACCCGAATCTTGAGATACCATAAGTATGTGACAATAGACCAAGGAAACTGTACAGCATGTACCGATACGATTAATCTGGTAGTCACCGTTAGTGCGACGCTTTGGTCTGTACTGATATCCCTTGAAAACGATCAAGGAGTATGTTAGGCTTCCGAAATGTAATCAAGCACTAATTTGTCTTAGAACCTTTAGTTGAACTTGACTTGTGGCCTATTAAGTGACTGGCTTTGAAATTGATCGAAGTTAGTTATCCTCGAGGAATGTTTTGATCGGTCGTCCGAGTGCCGTATTGAGATGTTGTCTCCAAGGATCATAGAACCCGAATACTATTTTAAGACAGGTTTAAACCAACTCAACTTCAGTGGGGAGGGTATCACCTTTGAACCTCATACAAGCCTTTAAACCTAAGGCTATTGTTTGATTTGTTTGTGTTTTCCACATGTTTGACATCATGACATCATAAGCATCATAAACATATCATTTTCTCACTAATCATTTCATGGATCGAAGAGTTTGCCTTTGTTCTGTTGTTGCAAGTAATGGCTCCCGCTACCAGAGATTATATTCGGATCAACATCTCAACAGTACCATCTGAACTAAAGGACTTAATATCAAAATTTCCCAGAAATGCTCAATTCACCGAAAATCACGGTCACCTACTCCATTTGGTTACTTCAAAATTTGAAGAAGACATGATATGAGTCCTGCTCCAATTCTTTGATCCCGAACATCATTGTTTTACTTTTCCTGATTACCAGCTAGTACCCACCTTGGAAGAATTCTCTGAACTAATTGGGTTACCTGTTCGAGATCAATTACCTTTCACTGGTTTAGAAAAGATTCCAAAGCCTGAAATCATTGCTGCTGCCTTACATTTACGAAAGTCAAAAATTGAGTCCAATTGGGAAACAAAGAGTGGAGTCAAGGGTTTGCTTTCTAAGTTCTTAATGGGAAAGGCTCGATCACTATTAAAAGACAGAAGTTACCAAGCTTTTGAAGAAGTTGTGGCTCTTTTAATTTATGGGTTGGTTTTATTCCCTAATCCCGACCAGTTCATAAGTGTGCACGTTATCAACATTTTCTTAACCCGCAATCTGATACCTGCTTTGCTAGGAGACATTTTACATTCTCTACACACTCGTATCATGAAGAAACGAGGAACTCTTATGTGTTGTATACCACTAATGGCTAGATGGTTTACATTACACCTTCCCCGATCAGTGTTGAGAAACGAACAAAGGATGCAATGGTCTCGCAGGATTATGTCTTTGTCTCATTCAGATATCCGGTGGAACAACTTCTTTCAAAGAGACATCACTCTCATTGACCATTGTGAGGAGTACCCTAATGTACCACTCCTTGTCATTAAGGGAAGCATCACTTACAACCCCTCTTTAGCTTTGCGCCAATTTGGATATGCACGAAGAAACGGTCCTCATGACATGATTATCCATGGCATTGTGTTCGACTACGAAGATGATTCCCAAAGATATCGACGAAGGTTTATGATGGAATAAGGTACGACACAACAAGGGGGTTGGATTGTGTTCCTTTTAAAATTTATATAGGTATTTAAAAAGGTAGTCTTTGATAAGAAGAAAGTGATTAGTAATAACTTGAGAATTTTAAGTAATTAGTGTTATTGTGTGTGATAAAATATAGTTGTGAATAATGTAAGAAAAAGACAGTAAATAAAGAACACAAGAAAACTTATCCTGGTTCACCAACTTGGTTAGTCCAGTCCCCACACCCTGTGAGATTGTCCTTTATTTGATACTTCTTACAATAGCTTTTTCTTCTATGTATTCATAGCCTCACCAGGCTTACACTTCTGAATGGTATAGCTTACAGATAGCTTACAAAATGATTGGTTTGTATATCTATGATATACTTTGTGATCTTATGAGGTTTGCAATAAATTCCTAAATACTCTCCATATGGCAGTGAGTATTTTACTTATAGAATGTGTATGATAACTGTAATATATTTTGATCACTTATATGGTAGTGAGAGCTAAAGATAATATATAGAGAATATGAATAGTTTGAGAGTAAGAGCTTTTGCTTTCTTTGAGTGCTTGTGAATGATTTTCGGTACAAAGAATAAAGCATGAGACTTGTATTTATAGAGCAAAGCCAAGAGTGAATGCAAGCCGAGAGCTTCTTGAGAGTAATGTTGGCCGATTTGTCTTTGTAGGACTTGGTCTTGGTTTTACTTGATCTTGGTACTGCTGACACTCTGCAAATTCTGACATTTGACCATTTCAACAAAGACTTATTCTTGGCACAGTAATTCTAGAAGAGTAACTCTGGGACGAGTAACTCTGGGAGGAGTAACTCTGGGACGAGTAACTCTGGGACGAGTAACTCTGGGACCGTAATTCTTGAGAGTAACTCTGGGGCCATAATTCTGGAGAGTAACTCTGGGACTATAATTCTGAAGAGTAACTCTGGGACTATCATTCTGGAGAGTAACTCTTGGACCATAATTCTGAAGAGTAACTCTGGGACCATAATTCTGGAGAGTAACTCATTGAACTTCTGAGAATCCATATATTCTTAAAGCTTTGTTCTTTGTCAGCACAGTCTTGAATCATCATTTTAACTCTTTGTTTGATAGAGACCATAAATTATTTAGATGATAAATTGATGAAATCACTTTGGAGTTTCTTTAGATAAAATAGTTTGTAATATTCAAAACATTAACAGAATATGTTTCAACATTCTCCCCCTTTTTGAATGGTGACAAACTTTTTATTTTAGTTTCTTTGAGTAAGGACTTTGAAACTCCCCCTGAAAAGATGCATACTTTGAAAGGGCAAATGCTCCCCCTCAATGTTAGTTCATATGAATTTAAAAGCATTTGAAACACATGTTGATTAGATAGTAGTATTTGATTAATGTTTGAGGATCAATACATCAAATGATTTACATCAATATTTTGGTGCACAAACAAAAAGATCCTAGAGGACTACTGCTACATTTAATACAAAGTCCTAGTGAACTATAGATAAATAAAGTACAAAGAACTTAAACAAAACAAAGCGTTGGTCAAAGCTTGTTCTCCCCCTTTTTATCAAACATACAAAAAGAAAGGGGGCACCAAAAGATAGAGGACGAGAGGATTAAGAACCAGATGGTTCATCATCAGATGTTGCCTCAGAGGATAATGGTAGAATTGGAAACTGAATCTGAGAGGGATCTGGAGGAAGCATCCCTGGAAACCGTGGGCACACTTGTTCAGTGACATACTCAATCCAGAATTTTTGGTAAGCCATTAATTGCTTCTAGAGGGCTGTAAGTGACCGAAGAGAGACGCCCTGATGGGGGTTAACTGTATCAGATGAGGTTGTAGTTCGAGGATAAACAGGAGGACGATTACCAATGCTGGGGAAATTGTTAAAGAATGAGGATGTGATCGATACGATGGGATGCTGAGGAAGGGTATTGGAATTATTAGTGGTGTTTCTTGGGGGTGATGAATCATACCTTGGAGCAAGAAGATTTTGAACATTGAAAGAGTTGTCATCATCTTCCTTTGGAGAGGAAAAGATTGGAGAGTTTGTTTGGAAGGCATAAGGATCAGATTGTGGAACAGAAGGCATAGTATGTGTTTCTGTAAGACTAGTTTGTTCAGGTGGTTGAATGGGGTTGTTGAAAAAGGCTTCTATTTGAGCAGTAAGATCATCAGAGTCTGTGTGGTTAATGGAGGTGAGTTGAACTCTTGGAGGAGAAGGTTCTTTATAGGATTCTGGTGAATTAATGGTGAGATGGTAGAGACAGGAACTATTGTCATAGAAGGGGAAGTGTAGGTGACAACATGGGGAATAATTGAAGTTTGCTGATTTGAAGCAGGTGGAGTTAATAATTCAGCCTCAAGCATGGATATGAGTGAGAACAACTGAGCATCCGGGTTTGGATTGGAAGCAGGAGTGTGTGGAGATTTTGGTGAGGGTGGTTGGTGAGCTGAAGCAGCAGGAGGACTTGAAAGAAGGTTTTCAAGAGCGAAAATGTTGATCATGTCAGTGTCAGAAGTCTCTAGAGTTGAAGGAATTTCAACATTTGAGATAGTTTCAGTTTGAAGAGAAACTAGAGCTTGAGATATGACAACCGTTTGTGGTGAGGATTCTACAAGGATTGGTGATGTAGATGTTAGGTCAATGCATTGTGTGCTTTCAGGAGATTGTTTATCTGTTTCCTTTAGGTTTGGAGATACGGATTTAGAGGCATGAGGAGAAGTTGGTGAAGACTTTTGTGGAGATTCTTGGTCAGCAGTGTTTGGAAGAGCCACAGATAGTGGAATGGGAGAATTTGTGGTCAGGCTATTTGGAGAGTTAGGAGAATCAATACCTGTTGTTAAAGGTTCAGTTGGAGCATATTGCTTAACAAGTCGCCTGCGTTTTGATTTGGTTTCAGGTTTGGGTGATGGGGCACGCTTGAGGGAAGGGATTTTCATGCGCCTTAGCTTCGAAGCATCTAATATTTTGTTGATTTCGAAGGAATCTTCATCGTCCAGAGGAACATTAAAGTGTTTGAAGATTTTGGTAAGAAGCATACCATAAGGAGCGCTTCTTGCTCGAAGACCTGTGTGTTTGAGGTAGTTTAGCACTAAATAACCGATATTGAGAGGGATTTTTTTTGAAAAGTGGTAGATGACAAGCAAGTCTTTATCTGTTACCCTTTCCATACTGCCTTTCCTTGGAAGGATAGTATGAATACAGAAGTTATGAATGATGTGGCTGAGGGATTCAAGGTTGGCAGACACAAATCTTTCAGCTGGATGTTTGGTGATGGAGAGTCTGTAGGATTCAATATCCAGGTCGTATGATGAGGGCCATTCATCGTTGAACAGATGAAGCCCATTGTTTGGGACATGTAGAATTTCACAAAGAAGCTCTGGGGTTAGGGTAATTTGTTGACCCTTAACAGAAGAGATTAGCTAGGTATCACTTTTAGAGGGTTCAATAGCAGCAAAGAAGGTTCTAACTAATCTAGGGTAAAAGACATCAGAAAGTTGGAGAAAGTTTGTCCAACCTGTGGCTTTTGCAAGTTCGTTTAGGTCGTAACCCCAGATTGAGTAGCTGTCCAGATTTACAGTTTTGCCGGCAACAATAGGGAGTGAGCGCCATTTGTCGTTATAGAGAGAGCGAACATCGTCATTGGAGATGAACTCCTTGGTAGAGACTTCAGAGGGATGGTCATAGGCTTGAAACGATGAAGATACAAGAGAGTTACCTTCGCTTGATTGAGTAGAAACATGTGACGAGGATGGCTTCGTGGGTTGAGGAACATATTCGATCTGGGTTGAGGAAGGAGGAGGGTTAGGGTTTTGAGATTTTTCTGGATTTGCTTCAGATGGAGTAGAGTCGTGAGGAGTGGTTGCATGTCGAGCTGAGCGGCGGGTGGGAGTGGAGGGTTTCGGACGCGAGGAGTCACCGGTTTTCATGGTTGATTTTTGCCGGGTGGTGGTGCGGCGTTTGGAGGGTGGTTTTTCCATGGAGAGGTTTTTCTGTGTTTTGGAAGGAGATGTGGATATAGTATCAGCAAATGGAACAATAGTTGTGGTGACTTTGAATACCATTTGAAGGGTTTAAGAGAGATGAAGTTGAATCATTTGAAAACTTTGGGAAGATCACTGATTTGATGGGAAGTTGGTAGAAAGTGGCTGATTTGATTGGTAATGGAAAAGGCATGATTTTTGTGTAATGATGAAGAAGTATAGAGAAACGAGAAAGACAATAGTGGAGACACGTGATTTTAATTTGGCAAACCCTTAATATAAGCAAATTTTGATTAATTGAAATCCTAATAAATATATATAGGAAATTTCTTTCCCTACCTCCCTCTTTTCTAGATCACCTCCGGTGAAAAACCCAAAATACCCTCATTTCGGAAATGCATTTCCGAAACGCTTTTTTTTTTCTTCAAAATTTGTCTTATTTCGGAAATGCACTTCCGAAAACACGAAAAAAAAGGTGTTTTCGGAGATGCATTTCCGAAAACACCTTTTTTTTGGAGGGGGGTGTCTTCGGAGATGCATATCCGAAATATTCCAAGACCAAATTGGTCTTGGAATGTTTCGGATATACACTTCCGAAAGAATTCAATAATTATTAAAAAATTAAAATTAAGGTGAATCAATACAATTAATAGGTATAAAATCAAGGTGAATCAATAAAATGAAGGTTAATCAATAAAATCAAGGTGAATCAAAATTTCATAAACAATTTAAAAGTTAAAAATAATTTTTAACTTATATAAATATATAATATATAAATATATAATAATTAATATATAAATATATAAATATATAATAATTATTATAAATTAAAACACTCATTTTTTTAATTTTTATAATTATTATATAAATATATAATTATATTTATAATTAATATATAATAATTATTATATAAATATATAAATATATAATAATAATTATAATTATTATATAAATATATAAATTAAAACACTCATTTTTTTTATAAATATATAACAATTATTATAAATATATAAATAAAAAATTATAACCTATTTTGTAAGTGAAATTATTTTAATTTTTTAATTAAAATTATTTTAAATTTTAAAATATGAATCAGGATAGAAATATATAATAACTATTATTCATAACTCATAAATTATATCAAAATATATAATTATTATTATTCATTACTCATAAATTATATCAAATTTATGATATGTGAATTAATTAATATCCTAAAATTAATTTTTGGGATTTTTTTAAGATTTTTTTTGTTGTTTCGGAGATGCATCTCCGAATTAGTCAAAATCCCAATTTTTGGGATTTTTTCGGAAATGCACTTCCGAAGTCTGGAAAAATTTAGAAAAAAAATATTTCGGAAATGCATTTTCGAAGCAGGGTAAAATGGGGTTTTCGCTGGGGGTGACCCCCATAGGGAGGTGGGTAAAGAAAAAATCTATATATATTATTAATAGCAAAATTATTTATTTAAAAAATAATTTTCTTTTCTCCTTTTTTTTTAATATATTATAGGTAAAGGAAAAATAAGGGAGTGCTATATTTACTTAGGTATTTTGATAATAGATAATTTTGACTTTAGAAAATTAAATCTATCTTCCACTAGAGGTTTGGTGAAAATATATGCTAATTGATTGTTTGTATCTACAAAAATGAGTTCTATGTTTTCCTTCTGAACGTGATCTCTTATAAAATGATGTTTTATTTCAATGTGTTTAGATCTCGAGTGTTGAATAGGATTTTTTGACAAGTTTATAGCACTGGTATTATCACAAAAAATTGATACCTTGGAGTATTGAAGTGACTAGTCTTCCAGTTGATTTTTTATCCATAAAATTTGTGAGCAGCAATTTGCAGCAGACACGTATTCTGCTTCAGTTGTTGATAAAGCAATTGTATTTTGCTTTCTGCAAGACCATGTAATAAGAGCTTGTCCTAGAAATTGACAGGCTCCACTTGTACTTTTTCTTTCTATTTTGTCTCCAGCATAATCAGCATCACAGTAAGCTATTAAGTTGATGTGATTTCCTTTTTCATACCATAGACCAATGTCAGTGGTACCAACGAGATATCGAAAAATGCGTTTGACAGCAGTCAAATGTGATTCCTTAGGGTCAGATTGAAAACATGCACATAGACCTATTGAAAAGACAATGTCAGGCCTACTGGCAGTTAAATATAATAATGAACCAATCATACCTCGATATTCCTTTTCTGATACGGATAGTCCTTGTTCATCTTTATCAAGGTTTGAGGAGGGATGCATAGGTGTTACCATTATTTTTGCTTCATTCATTCCAATTTTTTTAAATAAATCATTAATGTATTTTTCTTGACATATGAAAATTCCATTTTTGAGTTGTTTTATTTGTAAACCCAGAAAGAAGTTGAGCTCACCCATCATACTCATTTCAAATTCACTTTGCATCAGTTTTGAAAATTCATCACACATTTTTTCATTTGTTGAACCAAATATGGTGTCATCAACATATACTTGAACTATTAGTAAGTCATTTTTGTGTAATTTTTTGAAAAGAGTTGTATCAATTTTTCCTCTGATAAAATCATTTTTAATGAGAAAAATACTAAGTCTGTCATACCAAGCTCTAGGAGCTTGTTTAAGACCATATAATGCTTTTGTTAGTTTAAAGACATGATTAGGATGAGAATGTTTTTCAAAACCAGGTGGTTGATGAACATATACTTCCTCGTTTAGGAACCCATTTAAAAAGGCACTTTTTACATCCATTTGAAAAGTTTAATATTCTTATGAGCAGCATATGCTAAGAGAATTCGAATAGCTTCTAACCTTGCCACGGGTGCATATGTTTCATCATAGTCTATACCTTCTTGTTGATTGTATCCTTGAGCTACAAGTCTAGCTTTGTTTCTGATTACTTTTCCATTTTCATCAAGTTTATTTCTGAACACCCATCTTGTACCAATAATAGTTTTATCTTGAGGGAAAGGAACCAGTTTCCAAACTTTGCTTTTCTCAAATTGAGATAATTCTTCTGTCATGGCGTCCATCCAAGATTCATATTTTAATGCTTCATTGATATTCTTTGGTTCTACCTGAGATATCATTGCCATGTTATTAGAGTTATCTTTAAAAAAATTTCTAGTTCTTACCTGATCAGAGGTGTCTCCTATTATTTGTTCATGAGGATGATCAGTTACACTTTTCCATCCTTTTGGAGGATTTGCAGTAGGTTGTTCAGAGTTATTTTTGGCTTCTTAGGTGATGTTCATAGTGTTGCTCGTATCTGTCGATTGAGTGTTGGGAATTGCTTCTAGATCGGTTACTTCATCCTCGTGAGATTTTTCTAAAGCTGCAACATTCAGTTCATCAAACATAACATAAATACTTTCTTCTACACATTGATTTTTCAAATTGTAAATTCGGTAACCTTTTGAGGTTGAGGAATAACCAAGAAAGATGCCTTTGTCAGATTTTGAATAATATTTTCCTAGATAATCTTTGTTGTTAAGAATGTAACAATAGCATCCAAAGATATGAAAATATGAAATATTTGGAGTTCTATTTTTCCATAGTTCATAAGGAGTTTTCTTCAGAATTTTCCTTATGGTTACTCTATTTAAAACATAGCAGGAAGTGTTGATAGCTTCAGCCAAAAAATATTTTTCGACATTTTGATTCATTAATCATAGTTCTAGCCATTTCTTGCAGAGTTCTATTTTTCTCTCTACAACACCATTTTGTTGAGGTGTTCTTGGACAAGAGAAATTGTGAGATATACCATTTTCATCAAAGAAAGTTTTAAAGGAAATATTTTCAAATTTTCCTCCATGATCACTTCTTACAACAACAATATTTGAAATTCTTTCATTTTGAACTTTTTTGCAAAAGATTTTGAATGCTTCAAAAGATTCATCTTTATTTTTTAAGAAAAGTACCCATGTGTACCTTGAGAAGTCATCTACGATAACAAACCCATATCTTTTTCCACTCAGACTTGAAGTTTTTACAGGACCAAACAAATCAATATGAAGAAGTTCTAAAGGTTTGTGTGTTGACACAATATTTTTTGAATGAAAACTACTTTTGACTTGTTTGCCTTTTATGCAAGCTTCACAGATTGAGTCTTTTTCAAAATTTAGTTTGGGAAGACCTCTAACAAGATCTAATTTTGAAAGTGTTGAAATATTTTTCATACTTGTATGACCACATCTTCTGTGCCATAACCATTTATCCTTTTCCTTGGATAAAAAACAAGGTTCAGATGAAAGATCATCTAAATAAAATGTATAAAGATTTTTGTGCCTTTTTCCTAGAAAAAGAATTTTGTCAGAAGATGGGATTTTTACAATACATGAATTTTGATTAAAATCAACTTCATAGCCATCATCACATAGTTGACTAATGCTAAGAAGATTGTGTTTTAATCCTTCCACGTATTGCACATTGTTTATAAAGATAGTACCCTTTTTACCTATGGAACCAATACCTTTGATTTTTGCTTTATCATTGTTTCCAAAGGTTACAGTTCCACCTTCTTTATTTTTGAAAAAGACAAAGCTTTCTCTATCTCCAGTCATATGTCTTGAGCAGCCACTGTCCAAGTACCAAGGCTTTTTCTTGAAGGTTAGAAGACATTCCTACATGATGTGTTAGTAGCTTTTTAGGTACCCATATTTCTTTGGGTTCTTTATTGTTAGAGATATGATTTGTTGATACATTGGTTTTCTGTTTGAAATATGAATGTTTTTCAAGATGATTAGTTTTTTTACAGTAACAACATTTTGGTTTGGTAATGTCTTTTTCTTTTAAAGGAATTTTTTCTTTTATTTGGGTCTTAGTTCTTTTTTTGTTTGGAAGAAAAAAGTTCTCATAAATCATTTGATTTTCAGATTGCTTAAAGCCTATTCCAGCTTTATCAAAAACTCCTGATTGAGATCCCATGATTTTTTGAAAGGTTTCAGTAGATTTTACAAATGAAGTCATGTCTTTAGTGAGAGTTTCTACTTGACTTTCAAGATTTTTAATTTTATCTTGATCACTAGAAGGTTTGAATTTTTCATTAATAACTTTCTGATGTAATGATAAGCAAGAGTATGCCTTTTGTAACTCCTTAATGGTTTCTAAATGTTTTGAGTTAGATTTTATTAGATCTTCTTTTTCAGTTTTAAGAGTATGAATTTGTTCTCTTTGGAATAAGCATTTCTGAGTTAAGATATTTGAATCTTCTAATAGATTATCAAACATAATTCCTATCTCTTTGCAAGTATAACAGAAGTTTGGTGTACTTACCTCTTTAGAGTCAGAGTTGGTCATTGTCATACCCCAATTTTTGACCCTAAGATCCTGTATCATTCATATCCCAATCATTAATCAAGAGCTTCACTTGGAAGTTTTGTTTGTGGTGTTGCACTCACCTCATCAATAAGAGGGACCATCAATCACCAATGATTGTTTGTCTTGTATGCATATTATACTAACCCAAATACCAAAAGTATTGCTTTGTTTCTTTGTAGGCTTTTGTTTTGTAGGTACCAAGCCAAGACATGCAATAAACAAGGCATTTTTCAAGTTTTTGACTGATGAAATCGATTTCCCTACTGGGTAAATCGATTTCCCTGCAGCAATCTTCAACAAAATCACATTCTGGACAGCATGAAATCGATTTCCCTCCTGGGTAAATCGATTTCCCTAGTGTATTTTGCGCCAATTTCTCTTCTGGAACAGAGTGAAATCGATTTCACTCCTGGGGAAATCGATTTCCTTAAGGCGAAATTCAAAAAATATAAGGAGGGAAGCTTGACATCATTTTGGCACCTTTTTATTTGATCATTTTACCAATTTTCCACCTCATCAAAATAATTCTCTTCATTAAACCCACTTAAACCTCATTTTACCATTTAAATACCACTTTAATCACCAATTAAACACAAGCTAATTACCAAATGCAAAAAGACCAAACTACCACTACTCTTGCTCTCATCCTATAAATAGAGCCCACTACTCTCTCATTTCTCAAGCTTTGAGAGCCAAAAAACCCCTTGCAATTTCTCTCCTCATCCCTACCAAAGTCACCAAAGCTCTTTGTTCTTTCATAAAGTTTGTGAGTCACACCTTGAACCTCACAAACTTTGAGCTAAACCACCATCTTTTTCACTTTTTTTTCTTAAATTGTTGAGAGATCAAGATTTGTGTTGGTGATTCTTGAAGTAGATCTAAGTTTTGTTCAAGATTTGGTAATTTTCTTCATCCTTTTTGTATATCACAATGTGATTCTTTGTTGTTTGTGTTCAATGCATCTTTGATGCTATATTGGTGCTATTTGTTAGTGATTTGATGGAAAATTCGTGCTCTAATTGATGTGTGATCATAAGGTGTTTGTATATTTGTTCAAGTCAAGTTCCATGCCTTTAAATGCTATTTTTGCTGAAATTTGCACTGGGGAAATCGATTTCCTTAAGGCTGAAATCGATTTCCTGCTGAACGTAACTTGTTTTTTTTGAAAAATGCACTATGGAAATCGATTTCCCCCTGCATGAAATCGATTTCCAGCAGGCAGAATGTGGTTTTTTGCCTTTTTTGTGCTTGTTTTGGCTTCCTTCTTCCTCCACTTCATTAATATCATTGGATCTAGGGTGTTGATAGGTTTGAAATGACCTAATCCACCAAAATGGATGAATGATATTAATGATAGTGTGAGTTGATTATCTTTTATGCATTTTATTCTTCTTTTCATCTTGTTTCCTTTTGATCGATGAAAGTCTTAATATCTTGAGAATTCTATGGATTCTTGATGAAGACTAGATCAATTTGTTTTCATTCTTATCTCTTCATCTTACTTTCTTTTGATCGATGAAAGTCTTGACATCTTGAGAACTCTATGGATTCTTGATGAAGAGTAGATCAATTTGTTTTCATTCTTATCTCTTCATCTTACTTTCTTTTGATCGATAAAAGTCTTAACATCTTGAGGATTCTATGGATTCTTGATGAAGACTAGATCAATTTGTTTTCATTCTTATCTTTTCATCTTATTTCCTTTTGATCGATGAAAGTCTTAATATCTTGAGAATTCTATGGATTCTTGATAAAGACTAGATCAATTTGTTTTCATTCTTATCTTTTTTATCTTATTTTCTCTTGATCGATGAAAGTCTTGATATATTGAGAATTCTATGGATTCTTGATAAAGGCTAGATCATTTCTTCTTCTCCTTCTTATTTCTTTTGATTGATGATCTTGATACATGGAGAATTCTCCTACATTTGTCCCGACTCAATAAAAGATCAAATATGGAAGAGAATTGTATGCGGTGATTTAAGACTTGTGGAGGTATTTATCGTGTAGTCGCTATGATTTTTATCAAGCTTCTGATAAACCTCCATTGAATTTAAATCCGAGAACATCATTCACTCACCATCGATCTTCATTACTAACTTTGATAACATACTTGACAAGTTTCAAGATGGTTATCTTTAACATCTAACAACTAACTTTAATTTCCGCCATTTATTATACTGCTCTTTATATTTCTCGCTTTATCGCTTTATTTTATCATTTCATCATATTTACATTCCGCCATTTTCTCTTTGTCCATTTGGACGTTTATAATTCCGCTATTTTCTCTTTGTCCATTTGGACGTATGTTTATGTTTCCGCTATTTTCTCTTTGTCCACTCGGACCATACTTTACTTTTATGCTAAAACACTAATAAACAACCAAAATCTAAAAAACATATAAGGCTCTCTTTGGACTATTGGTTACTATCCCTAGCATTTTGGAGATTCGGACTTATGGACCTAGTGCCTCTGGACTCTTATTCTGTTATTACTCTGCTGTTATTCTGTCTGTCTGGCATTGGATTGTTGTTTGTTTGTATGTGTAGGTATTTCCTTGAAAGCCCTTGTTGGTTAATTCCAAGGCATTGATATAAGGATTTTACCCGAAAACAGCCGTTACTCTGCCCGATTTTCGTCAGAATCTTAATGTGCTTAATGAAAAGTGGTGCTAAGACAATAAGTTCATCTGGATCCCCCAAGTGTTCATGTGTTGGTATTGATAATTCCAAAGGATGGGAAATCTACCTTGACTCATAATGTCAAGTGTTGGGTTCTTATTTCGGTTAGACCGTTTGTTTCCTTAGCTTTTATTTTACGCAATAGGATAGCCTCTTCATCTCCTCCCATTCTTAAATTTTCAAAATCTTCTCCCTTTTTCAAAAACCTTCTTATGTTTGCAATCATTTTCAAAACCTCTTTCTTTAAAAAATCTTTTGCCCTTAGTGGCCTTTTTCTTCAAAAAGTTTAGACACTGTCAATTGTCGAAACGAGTGGTTATACCCCACGATTTTGAAATTGATTGATATAATGAGATCTTTTCCGCGTGAGAGAGCTAGTGGCATACTTGTCGATTTTATCCGAGTTGGAGCCCTTCTTTCATTTGCGATGCAAAGAACTCGTTTGTTCTCATGCTCAAGATCAATGGCTGAGTATTTCTCTCCGACGACGATAAAGTGTTTATTCGTTTTTTTTTTAAAATGTTTTCCCTTTAAGCGGAACTACATTAGCTCTGACTTCTCCATTGCACCGAGGAGGTATGTAGGCCCAAAGCTAAACGCTTTGCCGAGCTTATTTTAAAAATAAAACAAACCCTTTATTAGCACGCACACACAGATTTTCAAAAAGGTTCCTGTGGAGTACCACAGATATGAGGGGTGCTTAAAACCTTCCCCTCATATAAGCAACACCCGTACCTAAGATCTCTTCTTTTTGTTTTAAAAAACAAACTTTGGGTTTTTTCGTTCTTTTCCCTTTTTCTTTGGAAACAATAAAGCGCGGTGGCGACTTTCACTGAAATATTGATTCAAGTCAATCCTATGACTTCGATATCAGATTTTCCCCGCTACAGAAAAATGGCGACTTCACTGGGGATCCAGTTTTTAAGTGTGTTAAGCCTATTTTTGTTTATCTGTGTGTTTTTATCTGTATATATTGTTGTGTGCTTTGTATGTTTATTTTCTTTTTTCTTTTTGGTGCTCGATGGTTCCTCTGTGATGAGATAAAGTTCTAACCCGAACTTTGGTGAGTAACTTGAGATAGGAGGTGGTAAGACCAATAGTCGCATGTCATGAGCAATCCTTACCATGAGCGTCATATGGTGGAACCCCAATCAGTGGAGGCCTCATGGAAGGTAGTAGAGGTTGTTACGAACCATCGTGATAACGCAATTACTTTCAATAGTGAGTGTCCGTAGAAGCTGAATGGCCTAGAACCTTTTTAACACATCTAAGCCTTTTTAGGATCTAGTGCAGAAACAAGATCAAGTACCAATTTGAGCTTGTTGTCATGCGATACTACGCTCAGACGAGGTCTTTTTAAGCATATTATTGGCGCCCATGAGCAACTGTGCGTGCCGGTAATATCCGATAGAAGATTGAAAACTCTGGGAACCTTTGTAGAACCCGATTGGCAGGTACAAAATTCCCTAGATCATACCTTTTGGGATGGTTAGACCCATGGCTCCATGCTCGTGACGTCGAACCTTTGAACTATGATCTTATGTGACCTTGTGTGCTCTTGGTTGTGGTTGATGCATAAACCATGCATTCATGCATCCATGAAAACTCTTTTTCTTTTGATTTTCAAGGAACTTAGACGTCTTTCCTTGTAAACATCATAAGTTTCATCAAACTCAATGGATCTTGGGTGTTGATGGGGTGAAAACTCTAATCCACCAAAATGGATGATTGATTTTGATGATAACTTAATCGAAGCTTTAGTCCAATGTTGAGTGTTTACAAGTTAATATCTCAAGTTCCTTGAAACTCAAATAATAATAAAAAACAAATCATCTGCATTGCATGCATCATTCTGCATTTGGTCCTGCTTTCTAAAGAAATTCTCCAGAGCCTTATTTCCTTTCTCCTGGTATCATCAGTACAACACTCTTGCTAAGAAGAAATGGAAAGCATCAAACAAGAGATTCTTGAGCTCCGTGAAGAGGTGGTTACTCTGAAGGCTGGTATGAAGCATCTAACTACTCTGGTTGAGGCTCTAGTTGCTGCCCAAGTCAATCCTCCTATGATGGAAGAAAGGATGGCAAAGGTCTTTCTTGAAACTCTGAACTCGTTCTTTCCCAAGGGGACAGTAGTCAGTACACCTGCTGACTTCCACAGAGAGGTGGATATGAAAGCGCTTCTAGAAAAGGATGTCCGAAAGGAATGTTTGTTTGAAGAAGGTAACTCAGCTGGTAGTGTGAAGAAGTTTGGTAATGACTTTTCAAAGAAGATAATCAAGGGAGGAAACAATCATCATCAACATCAGAATGTTTCCTATGTCATTCCTGTATCCAATTCAGTTCATGCAATCCCAGATTATCAGCAGAGCACTCGTCAACAAGATTCTCCACCGAACGAGCAAAATCAACCTCAAAAGGGGAATTTTGATCCTATCCCCATGACTTACGCAGAATTGTTCCCTGCTCTAGTTCATAAGAATTTGGTTCAGACAAGGTCACCACCTCCAATTCCCGAGAAGATCCCTTGGTGGTACAATGCTAACGTCACTTGTGCTTTTCATCAGAATGCTCCTGGACATGACTTAGAGAATTGTTGGCCTCTAAAAAATGAAGTTCAAAGATTAATCCATGCTGGTATTTTGACTTTCCAAGATGTTGGTTATGATGTTCAAGCCAATGCTTTGCCAAAGCATGATTGAGTCACTATTGATGATAGCCTGAAGTTCAAAAGATGTTTCGTTCAGCATATGCCCATATGGAGAGAGTTTTTCTCAGTTTTTAGTATTCTTATTGATTTCCATTTGTAATATTTCTTGTTTTTCAATGCATTGTTTGCATGTAGAAACTTGTTTATTTTTGAATGTTAATGCTAATACAATGATAATGTTTGTCTTGAAGTAATCCATTCGTTTCACTCATATTCGTTTTCAATGCATTATGATACCAATTTCTTTTCCCAAACTCTTGCTTATGCAAAGATTGGAGGGAGGATGATGATCTGAAAACGCAAAATTTATGGTTCTATGCTTTTGAATAAGACCCTGCTTATGATGTACAGGCATTGTTTCAAATTCCCAAACACCGGAGATATAAGGAAGATAATCCCTTGTTAACCCCTTTGAGCCTTGAAGTAGGAGTTTCTTTTCTAAATGAAAAAACCCTAATTTTTAACCTGGGGCAGGGTAGTGTTCAGTTGATTTGACCAAGTGTTCATATTTCAAAAAGGATTGTGCATCCAAAGGTCAAGCATGTCATATCCACATCAATGGTTGGATCATGGAAAACCACAATGGTTACTCCCCGCGCATCAAAAGGCTGGAAAATGTGAAACCACAATGGTTATCCTTCATCCGCCAAGAAATGAGGCAGTCACAACCCTCTCAACAAGTCAAGACAAAGTCAATGTCACACGATTTGTTCAAATCAAAAGAATGAAAAAAATGAAAAAAAAGAAAGAAAGAAGAAGAAAAAGCTCGCTAAGTCAAAAACTTGAAAACAAGTGACTTAGGCAAAAGTTAGAGCATCCCGCTGGACGACCAATTCAAAAGAATTAGTCCAGGCAAAAGTTAGGGAAATAAATAATTTAAAAAAAAAAAAAAAAGAGAAAAGAGTGAAAAGTGAAAAGAAAGGACTACAAAGCAAAAGTCCTCAAAAATGAACAAATCCGTGTGAATGCAATCACGAAGACAAAAGGGTGACTGTTATTCCAAGAAAGCTTCATTGGATCCTTAATGACACAAAATCCTTTTGACAGATGAATACTCATGTTGAATTAACTGAACATAGGACTGGAGAACATCACGAAGTTGGGGTGGGCTAAATAAACTTTGAGCCTAAAAATCTTTTTTTCTGAAAACCGTGAACCAGGCCACGTTACAACCCTCAAAAGTCCTAATTGAAGCAGGGTTTATTTCGAAAGCATACTTAAACAAGAAAGTGTTCCTGACTCCTATCGGTTATGCTGAAAACTTGTGTTGGTATCATATGCATACAAAAATCAATGTCATTCCTTAACCAGTGATTCATTCACAAGGTTTTGTGACATCTTTTCAATAAAACTTCAAGACTTACATAATTGTTGCATTTTCATTATCATTCTCAGAATAAACATTTTTCTGCTTGTAAACATTTGTTTGACATCCAGGAAGTTTACATCTGATCATCAGTAGAAAACTAAAACATTGCCAGGGGCATGTTGTTTTCCCAGTATAATGCTTTTGCAAGTTTGATTACCATCATGGGGCAAATCTCGAAGACTCTGTCAAGTAAAAGAATGTGCCAAGTTTAGTCAATCTGGGGCAGCTACGTCGAGATTTGACAAATCTCTCCAAAAATCTGTTGATTTGGGGCAGATTATTCCAAGTCTGCATGACGCCAAGGATCTCTATGAACCTTTTTGAGGTAGTTTCCTTTCATAGACCATGTAATCTAGGGCAAGTTGTGAATCAGAAGTTACCTTGATCACCTCATTAGCTTGAAGTACAAAGGTTGTTGCCCTGATTAGTCCAGAGTATGTCACCCTCTACCAAGAAGTTTTGAGACAACGGTTGACTGTTGGGTTTTCTTTCTCACCTTGTGTTGAGTTTTGAACTAAAATCCCTTGCATGTTAACTTGTTTGCTTTGATGTTAACTTCTTATTTCCTCTGCAAGTTCAGAATGGTGATTGTCTCCAAAGAAATTTTCTCTGATTCCCCATAATAGAGCTTGAGGTGTTGTCCGATCTTTTTGATAAGAAGAATATGATCTGTAAATTCCTCGCAGAGATTGATAATCCCCACTGAGTTTGTTCTTCGTGGAAGAATTTTGCTTCGGTGTTCCTCCTCAGCTCATTTGTCAAGATGGAATTAATCCCCATTTGAGTTTATTCCTCAAGGGGCAAAGCTTTGTTTGACCGTTTCTATCCAGCTTGTTCTTGGAGTTGAACTTTGGTCTCTTGCAATACTATTTTGAACCTCTCTAGGCTGGGAAACCTAGATTGAGAAGGCATTTATTTTGCACCTCTTGAGGATTATGCTTTCCTCTATAATGGAGAACTTGTTTGTGACTAATGTTCCTATCAGATATCGAAAGATTTATTTTCCAGCAGTGATGTTACTGCACTCCCTTGGAATTTGTGCTTGAAAGCAAGGGGCAGGTTTTGAGTTTGAGCAACTTGTGTTATCCCCATCATGTTTTGGTTGACAACAAATTGAAGCCTCTTTATTTGAGCAAGTTTGTGCGTCTCCACATATCAATCCTATCTTCAAATCAAGTGATAATCTCTCATACTTTATGAATTTCTTGAGTCCAAATAGAAGAAGCTCAACGAATGGCAGTCTCTTTCAGCAGAAGACAGTTCGTTCCGCTTAAGGATTTCTTGACAGGGTCGGCAAATGGCAGTCTCATTCAGCAGAAGACAGTTTCTTCCCTTTGAGATAATGGATGGCAGTCTTCTTCATGAAGACAGTTCGTTTAAGAATTCTAATTTTAAAGTCAGCAAATGGCAGTCTCCTCCATTAGAAGACAGTTTGCTCACTTTTTCCTAAGATGGGTCAACGAATGGCAGTCTCTTTCAGCAGAAGACAGTTCGTTCCGCTTAAGGATTTCTCGACAGGGTCGGCAAATGGCAGTCTCTTTCAGCAGAAGACAGTTTGTTCCCTTTGAGATAACGGATGGCAGTCTTCTTCATGAAGACAGTTCGTTTAAGAATTCTTATTTTAAAGTCAGCAAATGGCAGTCTCCTCCATTAGAAGACAGTTTGCTCACTTTTTCCTAAGATGGGTCAACGAATGGCAGTCTCTTTCAGCAGAAGACAGTTCGTTCCGCTTAAGGATTTCTCGACAGGGACGGCAAATGGCAGTCTCTTTCAGCAGAAGACAGTTTGTTCCCTTTGAGATAACGGATGGCAGTCTTCTTCATGAAGACAGCTCGTTTAAGAATTCTAATTTTAAAGTCAGCAAATGGCAGTCTCCTCCATTAGAAGACAGTTTGCTCACTTTTTCCTAAGATGGGTCAACGAATGGCAGTCTCTTTCAGCAGAAGACAGTTCGTTCCGCTTAAGGATTTCTCGACTGGGTCGGCAAATGGCAGTCTCTTTCAGTAGAAGACAGTTTGTTCCCTTTGAGATAACGGATGGCAGTCTTCTTCATGAAGACAGTTCGTTTAAGAATTCTAATTTTAAAGTCAGCAAATGGCAGTCTCCTCCATTAAAAGACAGTTTGCTCACTTTTTCCTAAGATGGGTCAACGAATGGCAGTCTCTTTCAGCAGAAGGCAGTTTGTTCCCTTTGAGATAACGGATGGCAGTCTTCTTCATGAAGACAGTTCGTTTAAGAATTCTAATTTTAAAGTCAGCAAATGGCAGTCTCCTCCATTAGAAGACAGTTTGCTAACTTTTTCCTAAGATGGGTCAACGAATGGCAGTCTCTTTCAGCAGAAGACAGTTCGTTCCGCTTAAGGATTTCTCGACAGGGTCGGCAAATGGCAGTCTCTTTCAGCAGAAGACAGTTTGTTCCCTTTGAGATAACGAATGGCAGCCTTCTTCACGAAGACAATTCGTTTTGCTTAAAGATTCCTCAGCAAAGTCAGCAAATGGTAAGTCGCTTCATCAGAAGTGACAGTTTGCATCCAGTTCCTTTTCTCAAGCCATGTCCTTGAAGAAGTTGATCCCTGTTCTCAGCGGCAACTCATTGTTCTCAGCAGCTTATCGTCAACCATTGAGGCGGTAATTCAATTTTCTTCTACCTTCAACTATTGAGTTGGTAGCTTATCGTCAACTATTGAGGCGGTAATTCAATCTTCCTCTACCTTCAACTATTGAGTTGGTAGCTCACCTTCAGTGGAACGTTGGTGTATTTTAAATCTTATCGTCAGTGGTACGGCGGTACATCTCTTCATATCATCAGTGGTACGATGGTGTGTTTTCTGTTGACGGAAGATTGGAATTCTGATTCAGGATGCGTACTTTCTCATCCCCAGTGAAAGAGGATTCTATAACCTCTCTGACGCGAAGTGTTTTCCCCAGAGAAATTTCTTTCCAAAGTTTCATCTCTCCAACAAAGTCTTGCCTTCCCCAGCGGAGATTTGCCAGCAAGACATTTATCTTCCCCAATGGAGTTCCTTTTACTCCCCAATGTTGTCATGTTTCATCATCATCATAGGCATTCATTAACATTGCATTGCATCTTAGGATCAAAAATTGTGTTTTATATATTTAAGTCTCTTCGATCTTGTCAAAACAAAGATTTCCAATCATCGTATCTCCAAAATCGAAGAAACTTAAATAGGGGCATCTGTCATACCCCAATTTTTGACCCTAAGATCGTGTATCATTCATATCCCAATCATTAATCAAGAGCTTCACTTGGAAGTTTTGTTTGTGGTGTTGCACTCACCTCATCAATAAGAGGGACCATCAATCACCAATGATTGTTTGTCTTGTATGCATATTATACTAACCCAAATACCAAAAATATTGCTTTGTTTCTTTGTAGGCTTTTGTTTTGTAGGTACCAAGCCAAGACATGCAATAAACAAGGCATTTTTCAAGTTTTTGACTGATGAAATCGATTTCCTTACTGGGTAAATCGATTTCCCTGCAGCAATCTTCAACAAAATCACATTCTGGACAGCATGAAATCAATTTCCCTCCTGGGTAAATCGATTTCCCTAGTGTATTTTGCGCCAATTTCTCTTTTGGAACAGAGTGAAATCGATTTCACTCCTGGGGAAATCGATTTCCTTAAGGCGAAATTCAAAAAATATAAGGAGGGAAGCTTGACATCATTTTGGCACCTTTTTATTTGATCATTTTACCAATTTTCCACCTCATCAAAATAATTCTCTTCATTAAACCCACTTAAACCTCATTTTACCATTTAAATACCACTTTAATCACCAATTAAACACAAGCTAATTACCAAATGCAAAAAGACCAAACTACCACTACTCTTGCTCTCATCCTATAAATAGAGCCCACTACTCTCTCATTTCTCAAGCTTTGAGATCCAAAAAACCCCTTGCAATTTCTCTCCTCATCCCTACCAAATTCACCAAAGCTCTTTGTTCTTTCATAAAGTTTGTGAGTCACACCTTGAACCTCACAAACTTTGAGCTAAACCACCATCTATTTCACTCTTTTTTCTTCAATTGTTGAGAGATCAAGATTTGTGTTGGTGATTCTTGAAGTAGATCTAAGTTTTGTTCAAGATTTGATAATTTTCTTCATCCTTTTTGTATATCACAATGTGATTCTTTGTTGTTTGTGTTCAATGCATCTTTGATGCTATATTGGTGCTATTTGTTGGTGATTTGATGGAAAATTCGTGCTCTAATTGATGTGTGATCATAAGGTGTTTGTATATTTGTTCAAGTCAAGTTCCATGCCTTTAAATGCTGTTTTTGCTGAAATTTGCACTGGGGAAATCGATTTCCTTAAGGCTGAAATCGATTTCCTGCTGAACGTAACTTGTTTTTTTTTTTTAAAATGCACTATGGAAATCGATTTCCCCCTGCATGAAATCGATTTCCAGCATGCAGAATGTGGTTTTTTGCCTTTTTTGTGCTTGTTTTGGCTTCCTTCTTCCTCCACTTCATTAATATCATTGGATCTAGGGTGTTGATAGGTTTGAAATGACCTAATCCACCAAAATGGATGAATGATATTAATGATAGTGTGAGTTGATTATCTTTTATGCATTTTATTCTTCTTTTCATCTTGTTTCCTTTTGATCGATGAAAGTCTTAATATCTTGAGAATTCTATGGATTCTTGATGAAGACTAGATCAATTTGTTTTCATTCTTATCTCTTCATCTTACTTTCTTTTGATCGATGAAAGTCTTGACATCTTGAGAACTCTATGGATTCTTGATGAAGACTAGATCAATTTGTTTTCATTCTTATCTCTTCATCTTACTTTCTTTTGATCGATGAAAGTCTTAACATCTTGAGGATTCTATGGATTCTTGATGAAGACTAGATCAATTTTTTTCATTCTTATCTTTTCATCTTATTTCCTTTTGATCGATGAAAGTCTTAATATCTTGAGAATTCTATGGATTCTTGATAAAGACTAGATCAATTTGTTTTCATTCTTATCTTTTTTATCTTATTTTCTCTTGATCGATGAAAGTCTTGATATCTTGAGAATTCTATGGATTCTTGATAAAGGCTAGATCATTTCTTCTTCTCCTTCTTATTTCTTTTGATTGATGATCTTGATACATGGAGAATTCTCCTACATTTGTCCCGACTCGATAAAAGATCAAATATGGAAGAGAATTGTATGCGGTGATTTAAGACTTGTGGAGGTATTTATCGTGTAGTCGCTATGATTTTTATCAAGCTTCTGATAAACCTCCATTGAATTTAAATCCGAGAACATCATTCACTCACCATCGATCTTCATTACTAACTTTGATAACATACTTGACAAGTTTCAAGATGGTTATCTTTAACATCTAACAACTAACTTTAATTTCCGCCATTTATTATACCGCTCTTTATATTTCTCGCTTTATCGCTTTATTTTATCATTTCATCATATTTACATTCCGCCATTTTCTCTTTGTCCATTTGGACGTTTATAATTCCGCTATTTTCTCTTTGTCCATTTGGACGTATGTTTATGTTTCCGCTATTTTCTCTTTGTCCACTCGGACCATACTTTACTTTTATGCTAAAACACTAATAAACAACCAAAATCTAAAAAACATATAAGGCTCTCTTTGGACTATTGGTTACTATCCCTATCATTTTGGAGATTCGGACTTATGGACCTAGTGCCTCTGGACTCTTATTCTGTTACTGTCTGTCTGGCATTGGATTGTTGTTTGTTTGTATGTGCAGGTATTTCCTTGAAAGCCCTTGATGGTTAATTCCAAGGCATTGATATAAGGATTTTACCCGAAAACAGCCGTTACTCTGCCCGATTTTAGTCAGAATCTTAATGTGCTTAATGAAAAGTGGTGCTAAGACAATAAGTTCATCTGGATCCCCCAAGTGTTCATGTGTTAGTATTGATAATTCCAAAGGATGGGAAATCTACCTTGACTCATAATGTCAAGTGTTGGGTTCTTATTTCGGTTAGACCGTTTGTTTCCTTAGCTTTTATTTTACGCAATAGGATAGCCTCTTCATCTCCTCCCATTCTTAAATTTTCAAAATCTTCTCCCTTTTTCAAAAACCTTCTTATGTTTGCAATCATTTTCAAAACCTCTTTCTTTAAAAAATCTTTTGCCCTTAGTGGCCTTTTTCTTCAAAAAGTTTAGACACTGTTAATTGTCGAAATGAGTGGTTATACCCCACGATTTTGAAATTGATTGATATAATGAGATCTTTTCCGCGTGAGAGAGCTAGTGGCATACTTGTCGATTTTATCCGAGTTGGAGCCCTTCTTTCATTTGCGATGCAAAGAACTCGTTTGTTCTCATGCTCAAGATCAATGGCTGAGTATTTCTCTCCGACGACGATAAAGTGTTTATTCGTTTTTTTAAAAAAATGTTTTCCCTTTAAGCGGAACTACATTAGCTCTGACTTCTCCATTGCACCGAGGAGGTATGTAGGCCCAAAGCTAAACGCTTTGCCGAGCTTATTTTAAAAATAAAACAAACCCTTTATTAGCACACACACACAGATTTTCAAAAAGGTTCCTGTGGAGTACCACAGATATGAGGGGTGCTTAAAACCTTCCCCTCATATAAGCAACACCCGTACCTAAGATCTCTTCTTTTTGTTTTAAAAAACAAACTTTGGGTTTTTTCGTTCTTTTCCCTTTTTCTTTGGAAACAATAAAGCGCGTGTCATACCCTAATTTTTGACCCCCCTGAGATGACATATCTTCAGGATTTTTCATCAGGTCAAGACAAGTACCCAGAGCAGTCACTTCTCCATCTAGTATCCAATCGAGGATGCTCAAAGACAAGAAAGCTCAGGCAAAGGATCAATCAATACAAGGATTAGTCCCTAATACAATCATGAGACTCAAAGACTTCACTTTTATCATCTATGATTGATTAGACATCCAGTCATATGAGTACAGGTTTACTCAGGTCACCAGACTAGGGTTTTGAGCCTATCAAGGACTGAAATCAGGGATCACATTTGGGAAACCCTAAAAAACCTCAGAGGATCATTCAAAGACATCAATCATCTTCAAATAACTCATATTACAAGATCTACTAGACATCACACCTCAATTCAAAGTCTACAGTCATTATTTTCACATGGTCGACAAATTAGGGTTTTGACCTAATTCACCAAGATAGTTGACTTCTGATCAGGGCATGAATCCAAAAATCAAGACATGATTCAAGGATCTCTACTACCTCCATATAATCCATTTATATCATCCATTTGGGGAGAAGACCTTATTTCTACACAAAAGCCCAAAAATTCACTTTGTCAGGAAAAAGTCAACTGTGAAGGATCATCATTGACTTTTAAGGTTTTTGGTCAAAAAATGACTTTCAAAGATCAATATCATCAATATATGGATGTCAAAGTCATTTGGCCAAAGAAATTCAAAGAAATTCATCAAGGAGCGAAAAGTCGGGAATTAGGGTTTTTGAGGGCATGGTGAGATCTCAAAATTTCACCTACACAACTCAAAAAACTTCCAACATGAAAGTTGTAGATCTTGCCAAATAAAACAACATCTTACAAGGGAACTTTTTTCAAAAGATCAACCATTTATGAAGTTTTGGAAATTTTGAAGTTTAGGTCATAAACACTTA